>NW_027362178.1:0-189663 GCF_039654945.1 Dendrobates tinctorius | reverse complement strand
TCATGAGATGAGTAGAAAAACATCAAAAATTTCAGTCCTGCATGATTCTACCAAGACATGTGTGTTCATTGAAACGGCTGGTTTTTGATAGTTTGGGCCCTATTGAATAATGAATGTTTTGAATTTTCTCCAAAAGTAAAGTAGTTGCAAACTCATCCTTTTAGAAACTTGTTTGAGCTGTTGAGAGGAGTAAAAAACCATCAAAAATTTCAATCCTGCATGATTCTACCAAGAAATGTGATTCTTCATTCAAAACGCTGGTTTTTGCTATTGGGCTCTATTGAATAATGAATGTTTTGAATTTTCTCCAAAAGTAAAGTAGTTGCAAACTCATGCTTTTAGAGACTTGTTTGGGCTCATGAGAGGAGTAGAAAAACATCAAAAATTTCAGTCCTGCATGATTCTACCAAGAAATGTGTGTTCATTGAAACCGCTGGTTTTTGATAGTTTGGGCCCTATTGAATAATGAATGTTTTGAATTTTCTCCAAAAGTAAAGTAGTTGCAAACTCATCCTTTTAGAAACTTGTTTGGGCTGTTGAGAGGAGTAAAAAACCATCAAAATTTCAATCCTGCATGATTCTACCAAGAAATGTGATTCTTCATTCAAAACGCTGGTCTTTTGCTATTGGGCTCTATTGAATAATGAATGTTTTGAATTTTCTCCAAAAGTAAAGTAGTTGCAAACTCATGCTTTTAGAGACTTGTTTGGGCTCATGAGAGGAGTAGAAAAACATCAAAAATTTCAGTCCTGCATGATTCTACCAAGAAATGTGTGTTCATTGAACCGCTGGTTTTTGATAGTTTGGGCCCTATTGAATAATGAATGTTTTGAATTTTCTCCAAAAGTAAAGTAGTTGCAAACTCATCCTTTTAGAAACTTGTTTGGGCTGTTGAGAGGAGTAAAAAACCATCAAAAATTTCAATCCTGCATGATTTTACCAAGAAATGTGATTCTTCATTCAAAACCTGATTTTTGCTATTGGGCTCTATTGAATAGTGAATGTTTTGAATTTTCTCCAAAAGTAAAGTAGTTGCAAACTCATGCTTTTAGAGACTTGTTTGGGCTCATGAGAGGAGTAGAAAAACATCAAAAATTTCAGTCCTGCATGATTCTACCAAGAGAATGTGTTCATTCAAACCGCTGGTTTTTGATAGTTTGGGCCCTATTGAATAATGAATGTTTTGAATTTTCTCCAAAAGTAAAGTAGTTGCAAACTCATCCTTTTAGAAACTTGTTTGGGCTGTTGAGAGGAGTAAAAAACCATCAAAAATTTCAATCCTGCATGATTCTACCAAGAAATGTGATTCTTCATTCAAAACGCTGGTTTTTGCTATTGGGCTCTATTGAATAATGAATGTTTTGAATTTTCTCCAAAAGTAAAGTAGTTGCAAACTCATGCTTTTAGAGACTTGTTTGGGCTCATGAGATGAGTAGAAAAACATCAAAAATTTCAGTCCTGCATGATTCTACCAAGACATGGTGTGTTCATTGAAACGGCTGGTTTTTGATAGTTTGGGCCCTATTGAATAATGAATGTTTTGAATTTTCTCAAAAAGTAAAGTAGTTGCAAACTCATCCTTTTAGAAACTTGTTTGGGCTGTTGAGAGGAGTAAAAAAACCATCAAAAATTTCAATCCTGCATGATTCTACCAAGAAATGTGATTCTTCATTCAAACGCTGGTTTTTGCTATTGGGCTCTATTGAATAATGAATGTTTTTGAATTTTCTCCAAAAGTAAAGTAGTTGCAAACTCATGCTTTTAGAGACTTGTTTGGGCTCATGAGAGGAGTAGAAAAACATCAAAAATTTCAGTCCTGCATGATTCTACCAAGAAATGTGTGTTCATTGAAACCGCTGGTTTTTGATAGTTTGGGCCCTATTGAATAATGAATGTTTTGAATTTTCTCCAAAGTAAAGTAGTTGCAAACTCATCCTTTTAGAAACTTGTTTGGGCTGTTGAGAGGAGTAAAAAACCATCAAAAATTTCAATCCTGCATGATTCTACCAAGAAATGTGATTCTTCATTCAAAACGCTGGTTTTTGCTATTGGGCTCTATTGAATAATGAATGTTTTGAATTTTCTCCAAAAGTAAAGTAGTTGCAAACTCATGCTTTTAGAGACTTGTTTGGGCTCATGAGATGAGTAGAAAAACATCAAAAATTTCAGTCCTGCATGATTCTACCAAGACATGTGTGTTCATTGAAACGGCTGGTTTTTGATAGTTTGGGCCCTATTGAATAATGAATGTTTTGAATTTTCTCCAAAGTAAAGTAGTTGCAAACTCATCCTTTTAGAAACTTGTTTGGGCTGTTGAGAGGAGTAAAAAACCATCAAAAATTTCAATCCTGCATGATTCTACCAAGAAATGTGATTCTTTCATTCAAAACGCTGGTTTTTGCAATTGGGCTCTATTGAATAATGAATGTTTTGAATTTTCTCCAAAAGTAAAGTAGTTGCAAACTCATGCTTTTAGAGACTTGTTTGGGCTCATGAGAGGAGTAGAAAAACATCAAAAATTTCAGTCCTGCATGATTCTACCAAGAAATGTGTGTTCATTGAAACCGCTGGTTTTTGATAGTTTGGGGCCCTATTGAATAATGAATGTTTTGAATTTTCTCCAAAAGTAAAGTAGTTGCAAACTCATCCTTTTAGAAACTTGTTTTGGGCTGTTGAGAGGAGTAAAAAACCATCAAAAATTTCAATCCTGCATGATTCTACCAAGAAATGTGATTCTTCATTCAAAACGCTGGTTTTTGCTATTGGGCTCTATTGAATAATGAATGTTTTGAATTTTCTCCAAAAGTAAAGTAGTTGCAAACTCATGCTTTTAGAGACTTGTTTGGGCTCATGAGAGGAGTAGAAAAACATCAAAAATTTCAGTCCTGCATGATTCTACCAAGAAATGTGTGTTCATTGAAACCGCTGGTTTTGATAGTTTGGGCCCTATTGAATAATGAATGTTTTGAATTTTCTCCAAAAGTAAAGTAGTTGCAAACTCATCCTTTTAGAAACTTTGTTTGGGCTGTTGAGAGGAGTAAAAAACCATCAAAAATTTCAATCCTGCATGATTTTACCAAGAAATGTGATTCTTCATTCAAAACCTGATTTTTGCTATTGGGCTCTATTGAATAGTGAATGTTTTGAATTTCTCCAAAAGTAAAGTAGTTGCAAACTCATGCTTTTAGAGACTTGTTTGGGCTCATGAGAGGAGTAGAAAAACATCAAAAATTTCAGTCCTGCATGATTCTACCAAGAAATGTGTTCATTCAAACCGCTGGTTTTTGATAGTTTGGGCCCTATTGAATAATGAATGTTTTGAATTTTCTCCAAAAGTAAAGTAGTTGCAAACTCATCCTTTTAGAAACTTGTTTGGGCTGTTGAGAGGAGTAAAAAACCATCAAAAATTTCAATCCTGCATGATTCTACCAAGAAATGTGATTCTTCATTCAAAACGCTGGTTTTTGCTATTGGGCTCTATTGAATAATGAATGTTTTGAATTTTCTCCAAAAGTAAAGTAGTTGCAAACTCATGCTTTTAGAGACTTGTTTGGGCTCATGAGATGAGTAGAAAAACATCAAAAATTTCAGTCCTGCATGATTCTACCAAGACATGTGTGTTCATTGAAACGGCTGGTTTTTGATAGTTTGGGCCCTATTGAATAATGAATGTTTTGAATTTTCTCAAAAAGTAAAGTAGTTGCAAACTCATCCTTTTAGAAACTTGTTTGGGCTGTTGAGAGGAGTAAAAAACCATCAAAAATTTCAATCCTGCATGATTCTACCAAGAAATGTGATTCTTCATTCAAAACGCTGGTTTTTGCTATTGGGCTCTATTGAATAATGAATGTTTTGAATTTTCTCCAAAAGTAAAGTAGTTGCAAACTCATGCTTTTAGAGACTTGTTTGGGCTCATGAGAGGAGTAGAAAAACATCAAAAATTTCAGTCCTGCATGATTCTACCAAGAAATGTGTGTTCATTGAAACCGCTGGTTTTTGATAGTTTGGGCCCTATTGAATAATGAATGTTTTGAATTTTCTCCAAAAGTAAAGTAGTTGCAAACTCATCCTTTTAGAAACTTGTTTGGGCTGTTGAGAGGAGTAAAAAACCATCAAAAATTTCAATCCTGCATGATTCTACCAAGAAATGTGATTCTTCATTCAAAACGCTGTTTTTTGCTATTGGGCTCTATTGAATAATGAATGTTTTGAATTTTCTCCAAAAGTAAAGTAGTTGCAAACTCATGCTTTTAGAGACTTGTTTGGGCTCATGAGAGGAGTAGAAAAACATCAAAAATTTCAGTCCTGCATGATTCTACCAAGAAATGTGTGTTCATTGAAACCGCTGGTTTTTGATAGTTTGGGCCCTATTGAATAATGAATGTTTTGAATTTTCTCCAAAAGTAAAGTAGTTGCAAACTCATCCTTTTAGAAACTTGTTTGGGCTGTTGAGAGGAGTAAAAAAACATCAAAAATTTCAATCCTGCATGATTCTACCAAGAAATGTGATTCTTCATTCAAAACGCTGGTTTTTGCTATTGGGCTCTATTGAATAATGAATGTTTTGAATTTTCTCCAAAAGTAAAGTAGTTGCAAACTCATGCTTTTAGAGACTTGTTTGGGCTCATGAGAGGAGTAGAAAAACATCAAAAATTTCAGTCCTGCATGATTCTACCAAGAAATGTGTGTTCATTGAAACCGCTGGTTTTTGATAGTTTGGGCCCTATTGAATAATGAATGTTTTGAATTTTCTCCAAAAGTAAAGTAGTTGCAAACTCATCCTTTTAGAAACTTGTTTGGGCTGTTGAGAGGAGTAAAAAACCATCAAAAATTTCAATCCTGCATGATTTTACCAAGAAATGTGATTCTTCATTCAAAACCTGATTTTTGCTATTGGGCTCTATTGAATAGTGAATGTTTTGAATTTTCTCCAAAAGTAAAGTAGTTGCAAACTCATGCTTTTAGAGACTTGTTTGGGCTCATGAGAGGAGTAGAAAAACATCAAAAATTTCAGTCCTGCATGATTCTACCAAGAAATGTGTTCATTCAAACCGCTGGTTTTTGATAGTTTGGGCCCTATTGAATAATGAATGTTTTGAATTTTCTCCAAAAGTAAAGTAGTTGCAAACTCATCCTTTTAGAAACTTGTTTGGGCTGTTGAGAGGAGTAAAAAACCATCAAAAATTTCAATCCTGCATGATTCTACCAAGAAATGTGATTCTTCATTCAAAACGCTGGTTTTTGCTATTGGGCTCTATTGAATAATGAATGTTTTGAATTTTCTCCAAAAGTAAAGTAGTTGCAAACTCATGCTTTTAGAGACTTGTTTGGGCTCATGAGATGAGTAGAAAAACATCAAAAATTTCAGTCCTGCATGATTCTACCAAGACATGTGTGTTCATTGAAACGGCTGGTTTTTGATAGTTTGGGCCCTATTGAATAATGAATGTTTTGAATTTTCTCAAAAAGTAAAGTAGTTGCAAACTCATCCTTTTAGAAACTTGTTTGGGCTGTTGAGAGGAGTAAAAAACCATCAAAAATTTCAATCCTGCATGATTTTAACAAGAAATGTGATTCTTCATTCAAAACCTGATTTTTGCTATTGGGCTCTATTGAATAGTGAATGTTTTGAATTTTCTCCAAAAGTAAAGTAGTTGCAAACTCATGCTTTTAGAGACTTGTTTGGGCTCATGAGAGGAGTAGAAAAACATCAAAAATTTCAGTCCTGCATGATTCTACCAAGAAATGTGTTCATTCAAACCGCTGGTTTTTGATAGTTTGGGCCCTATTGAATAATGAATGTTTTGAATTTTCTCCAAAAGTAAAGTAGTTGCAAACTCATCCTTTTAGAAACTTGTTTGGGCTGTTGAGAGGAGTAAAAAACCATCAAAAATTTCAATCCTGCATGATTCTACCAAGAAATGTGATTCTTCATTCAAAACGCTGGTTTTTGCTATTGGGCTCTATTGAATAATGAATGTTTTGAATTTTCTCCAAAAGTAAAGTAGTTGCAAACTCATGCTTTTAGAGACTTGTTTGGGCTCATGAGAGGAGTAGAAAAACATCAAAAATTTCAGTCCTGCATGATTCTACCAAGAAATGTGTGTTCATTGAAACCGCTGGTTTTTGATAGTTTGGGCCCTATTGAATAATGAATGTTTTGAATTTTCTCCAAAAGTAAAGTAGTTGCAAACTCATCCTTTTAGAAACTTGTTTGGGCTGTTGAGAGGAGTAAAAAACCATCAAAAATTTCAATCCTGCATGATTCTACCAAGAAATGTGATTCTTCATTCAAAACGCTGGTTTTTGCTATTGGGCTCTATTGAATAATGAATGTTTTGAATTTTCTCCAAAAGTAAAGTAGTTGCAAACTCATGCTTTTAGAGACTTGTTTGGGCTCATGAGAGGAGTAGAAAAACATCAAAAATTTCAGTCCTGCATGATTCTACCAAGAAATGTGTGTTCATTGAAACCGCTGGTTTTTGATAGTTTGGGCCCTATTGAATAATGAATGTTTTGAATTTTCTCCAAAAGTAAAGTAGTTGCAAACTCATCCTTTTAGAAACTTGTTTGGGCTGTTGAGAGGAGTAAAAAACCATCAAAAATTTCAATCCTGCATGATTCTACCAAGAAATGTGATTCTTCATTCAAAACGCTGGTTTTTGCTATTGGGCTCTATTGAATAATGAATGTTTTGAATTTTCTCCAAAAGTAAAGTAGTTGCAAACTCATGCTTTTAGAGACTTGTTTGGGCTCATGAGAGGAGTAGAAAAACATCAAAAATTTCAGTCCTGCATGATTCTACCAAGAAATGTGTGTTCATTGAAACCGCTGGTTTTTGATAGTTTGGGCCCTATTGAATAATGAATGTTTTGAATTTTCTCCAAAAGTAAAGTAGTTGCAAACTCATCCTTTTAGAAACTTGTTTGGGCTGTTGAGAGGAGTAAAAAACCATCAAAAATTTCAATCCTGCATGATTTTACCAAGAAATGTGATTCTTCATTCAAAACCTGATTTTTGCTATTGGGCTCTATTGAATAGTGAATGTTTTGAATTTTCTCCAAAAGTAAAGTAGTTGCAAACTCATGCTTTTAGAGACTTGTTTGGGCTCATGAGAGGAGTAGAAAAACATCAAAAATTTCAGTCCTGCATGATTCTACCAAGAAATGTGTTCATTCAAACCGCTGGTTTTTGATAGTTTGGGCCCTATTGAATAATGAAT
The DNA here is from genome assembly GCF_039654945.1 of Dendrobates tinctorius. Taxonomy (NCBI): domain Eukaryota; kingdom Metazoa; phylum Chordata; class Amphibia; order Anura; family Dendrobatidae; genus Dendrobates; species Dendrobates tinctorius. The sequence goes on along the minus strand of NW_027362178.1, from coordinate 182,441 downwards.
GTTTTGAATTTTCTCCAAAAGTAAAGTAGTTGCAAACTCATCCTTTTAGAAACTTGTTTGGGCTGTTGAGAGGAGTAAAAAACCATCAAAAATTTCAATCCTGCATGATTCTACCAAGAAATGTGATTCTTCATTCAAAACGCTGGTTTTTGCTATTGGGCTCTATTGAATAATGAATGTTTTGAATTTTCTCCAAAAGTAAAGTAGTTGCAAACTCATGCTTTTAGAGACTTGTTTGGGCTCATGAGATGAGTAGAAAAACATCAAAAATTTCAGTCCTGCATGATTCTACCAAGACATGTGTGTTCATTGAAACGGCTGGTTTTTGATAGTTTGGGCCCTATTGAATAATGAATGTTTTGAATTTTCTCAAAAAGTAAAGTAGTTGCAAACTCATCCTTTTAGAAACTTGTTTGGGCTGTTGAGAGGAGTAAAAAACCATCAAAAATTTCAATCCTGCATGATTCTACCAAGAAATGTGATTCTTCATTCAAAACGCTGGTTTTTGCTATTGGGCTCTATTGAATAATGAATGTTTTGAATTTTCTCCAAAAGTAAAGTAGTTGCAAACTCATGCTTTTAGAGACTTGTTTGGGCTCATGAGAGGAGTAGAAAAACATCAAAAATTTCAGTCCTGCATGATTCTACCAAGAAATGTGTGTTCATTGAAACCGCTGGTTTTTGATAGTTTGGGCCCTATTGAATAATGAATGTTTTGAATTTTCTCCAAAAGTAAAGTAGTTGCAAACTCATCCTTTTAGAAACTTGTTTGGGCTGTTGAGAGGAGTAAAAAACCATCAAAAATTTCAATCCTGCATGATTCTACCAAGAAATGTGATTCTTCATTCAAAACGCTGTTTTTTGCTATTGGGCTCTATTGAATAATGAATGTTTTGAATTTTCTCCAAAAGTAAAGTAGTTGCAAACTCATGCTTTTAGAGACTTGTTTGGGCTCATGAGAGGAGTAGAAAAACATCAAAAATTTCAGTCCTGCATGATTCTACCAAGAAATGTGTGTTCATTGAAACCGCTGGTTTTTGATAGTTTGGGCCCTATTGAATAATGAATGTTTTGAATTTTCTCCAAAAGTAAAGTAGTTGCAAACTCATCCTTTTAGAAACTTGTTTGGGCTGTTGAGAGGAGTAAAAAAACATCAAAAATTTCAATCCTGCATGATTCTACCAAGAAATGTGATTCTTCATTCAAAACGCTGGTTTTTGCTATTGGGCTCTATTGAATAATGAATGTTTTGAATTTTCTCCAAAAGTAAAGTAGTTGCAAACTCATGCTTTTAGAGACTTGTTTGGGCTCATGAGAGGAGTAGAAAAACATCAAAAATTTCAGTCCTGCATGATTCTACCAAGAAATGTGTGTTCATTGAAACCGCTGGTTTTTGATAGTTTGGGCCCTATTGAATAATGAATGTTTTGAATTTTCTCCAAAAGTAAAGTAGTTGCAAACTCATCCTTTTAGAAACTTGTTTGGGCTGTTGAGAGGAGTAAAAAACCATCAAAAATTTCAATCCTGCATGATTTTACCAAGAAATGTGATTCTTCATTCAAAACCTGATTTTTGCTATTGGGCTCTATTGAATAGTGAATGTTTTGAATTTTCTCCAAAAGTAAAGTAGTTGCAAACTCATGCTTTTAGAGACTTGTTTGGGCTCATGAGAGGAGTAGAAAAACATCAAAAATTTCAGTCCTGCATGATTCTACCAAGAAATGTGTTCATTCAAACCGCTGGTTTTTGATAGTTTGGGCCCTATTGAATAATGAATGTTTTGAATTTTCTCCAAAAGTAAAGTAGTTGCAAACTCATCCTTTTAGAAACTTGTTTGGGCTGTTGAGAGGAGTAAAAAACCATCAAAAATTTCAATCCTGCATGATTCTACCAAGAAATGTGATTCTTCATTCAAAACGCTGGTTTTTGCTATTGGGCTCTATTGAATAATGAATGTTTTGAATTTTCTCCAAAAGTAAAGTAGTTGCAAACTCATGCTTTTAGAGACTTGTTTGGGCTCATGAGATGAGTAGAAAAACATCAAAAATTTCAGTCCTGCATGATTCTACCAAGACATGTGTGTTCATTGAAACGGCTGGTTTTTGATAGTTTGGGCCCTATTGAATAATGAATGTTTTGAATTTTCTCAAAAAGTAAAGTAGTTGCAAACTCATCCTTTTAGAAACTTGTTTGGGCTGTTGAGAGGAGTAAAAAACCATCAAAAATTTCAATCCTGCATGATTTTAACAAGAAATGTGATTCTTCATTCAAAACCTGATTTTTGCTATTGGGCTCTATTGAATAGTGAATGTTTTGAATTTTCTCCAAAAGTAAAGTAGTTGCAAACTCATGCTTTTAGAGACTTGTTTGGGCTCATGAGAGGAGTAGAAAAACATCAAAAATTTCAGTCCTGCATGATTCTACCAAGAAATGTGTTCATTCAAACCGCTGGTTTTTGATAGTTTGGGCCCTATTGAATAATGAATGTTTTGAATTTTCTCCAAAAGTAAAGTAGTTGCAAACTCATCCTTTTAGAAACTTGTTTGGGCTGTTGAGAGGAGTAAAAAACCATCAAAAATTTCAATCCTGCATGATTCTACCAAGAAATGTGATTCTTCATTCAAAACGCTGGTTTTTGCTATTGGGCTCTATTGAATAATGAATGTTTTGAATTTTCTCCAAAAGTAAAGTAGTTGCAAACTCATGCTTTTAGAGACTTGTTTGGGCTCATGAGAGGAGTAGAAAAACATCAAAAATTTCAGTCCTGCATGATTCTACCAAGAAATGTGTGTTCATTGAAACCGCTGGTTTTTGATAGTTTGGGCCCTATTGAATAATGAATGTTTTGAATTTTCTCCAAAAGTAAAGTAGTTGCAAACTCATCCTTTTAGAAACTTGTTTGGGCTGTTGAGAGGAGTAAAAAACCATCAAAAATTTCAATCCTGCATGATTCTACCAAGAAATGTGATTCTTCATTCAAAACGCTGGTTTTTGCTATTGGGCTCTATTGAATAATGAATGTTTTGAATTTTCTCCAAAAGTAAAGTAGTTGCAAACTCATGCTTTTAGAGACTTGTTTGGGCTCATGAGAGGAGTAGAAAAACATCAAAAATTTCAGTCCTGCATGATTCTACCAAGAAATGTGTGTTCATTGAAACCGCTGGTTTTTGATAGTTTGGGCCCTATTGAATAATGAATGTTTTGAATTTTCTCCAAAAGTAAAGTAGTTGCAAACTCATCCTTTTAGAAACTTGTTTGGGCTGTTGAGAGGAGTAAAAAACCATCAAAAATTTCAATCCTGCATGATTCTACCAAGAAATGTGATTCTTCATTCAAAACGCTGGTTTTTGCTATTGGGCTCTATTGAATAATGAATGTTTTGAATTTTCTCCAAAAGTAAAGTAGTTGCAAACTCATGCTTTTAGAGACTTGTTTGGGCTCATGAGAGGAGTAGAAAAACATCAAAAATTTCAGTCCTGCATGATTCTACCAAGAAATGTGTGTTCATTGAAACCGCTGGTTTTTGATAGTTTGGGCCCTATTGAATAATGAATGTTTTGAATTTTCTCCAAAAGTAAAGTAGTTGCAAACTCATCCTTTTAGAAACTTGTTTGGGCTGTTGAGAGGAGTAAAAAACCATCAAAAATTTCAATCCTGCATGATTCTACCAAGAAATGTGATTCTTCATTCAAAACGCTGGTTTTTGCTATTGGGCTCTATTGAATAATGAATGTTTTGAATTTTCTCCAAAAGTAAAGTAGTTGCAAACTCATGCTTTTAGAGACTTGTTTGGGCTCATGAGATGAGTAGAAAAACATCAAAAATTTCAGTCCTGCATGATTCTACCAAGACATGTGTGTTCATTGAAACGGCTGGTTTTTGATAGTTTGGGCCCTATTGAATAATGAATGTTTTGAATTTTCTCCAAAAGTAAAGTAGTTGCAAACTCATCCTTTTAGAAACTTGTTTGGGCTGTTGAGAGGAGTAAAAAACCATCAAAAATTTCAATCCTGCATGATTCTACCAAGAAATGTGATTCTTCATTCAAAACGCTGGTTTTTGCAATTGGGCTCTATTGAATAATGAATGTTTTGAATTTTCTCCAAAAGTAAAGTAGTTGCAAACTCATGCTTTTAGAGACTTGTTTGGGCTCATGAGAGGAGTAGAAAAACATCAAAAATTTCAGTCCTGCATGATTCTACCAAGAAATGTGTGTTCATTGAAACCGCTGGTTTTTGATAGTTTGGGCCCTATTGAATAATGAATGTTTTGAATTTTCTCCAAAAGTAAAGTAGTTGCAAACTCATCCTTTTAGAAACTTGTTTGGGCTGTTGAGAGGAGTAAAAAACCATCAAAAATTTCAATCCTGCATGATTCTACCAAGAAATGTGATTCTTCATTCAAAACGCTGGTTTTTGCTATTGGGCTCTATTGAATAATGAATGTTTTGAATTTTCTCCAAAAGTAAAGTAGTTGCAAACTCATGCTTTTAGAGACTTGTTTGGGCTCATGAGAGGAGTAGAAAAACATCAAAAATTTCAGTCCTGCATGATTCTACCAAGAAATGTGTGTTCATTGAAACCGCTGGTTTTTGATAGTTTGGGCCCTATTGAATAATGAATGTTTTGAATTTTCTCCAAAAGTAAAGTAGTTGCAAACTCATCCTTTTAGAAACTTGTTTGGGCTGTTGAGAGGAGTAAAAAACCATCAAAAATTTCAATCCTGCATGATTTTACCAAGAAATGTGATTCTTCATTCAAAACCTGATTTTTGCTATTGGGCTCTATTGAATAGTGAATGTTTTGAATTTTCTCCAAAAGTAAAGTAGTTGCAAACTCATGCTTTTAGAGACTTGTTTGGGCTCATGAGAGGAGTAGAAAAACATCAAAAATTTCAGTCCTGCATGATTCTACCAAGAAATGTGTTCATTCAAACCGCTGGTTTTTGATAGTTTGGGCCCTATTGAATAATGAATGTTTTGAATTTTCTCCAAAAGTAAAGTAGTTGCAAACTCATCCTTTTAGAAACTTGTTTGGGCTGTTGAGAGGAGTAAAAAACCATCAAAAATTTCAATCCTGCATGATTCTACCAAGAAATGTGATTCTTCATTCAAAACGCTGGTTTTTGCTATTGGGCTCTATTGAATAATGAATGTTTTGAATTTTCTCCAAAAGTAAAGTAGTTGCAAACTCATGCTTTTAGAGACTTGTTTGGGCTCATGAGATGAGTAGAAAAACATCAAAAATTTCAGTCCTGCATGATTCTACCAAGACATGTGTGTTCATTGAAACGGCTGGTTTTTGATAGTTTGGGCCCTATTGAATAATGAATGTTTTGAATTTTCTCAAAAAGTAAAGTAGTTGCAAACTCATCCTTTTAGAAACTTGTTTGGGCTGTTGAGAGGAGTAAAAAACCATCAAAAATTTCAATCCTGCATGATTCTACCAAGAAATGTGATTCTTCATTCAAAACGCTGGTTTTTGCTATTGGGCTCTATTGAATAATGAATGTTTTGAATTTTCTCCAAAAGTAAAGTAGTTGCAAACTCATGCTTTTAGAGACTTGTTTGGGCTCATGAGAGGAGTAGAAAAACATCAAAAATTTCAGTCCTGCATGATTCTACCAAGAAATGTGTGTTCATTGAAACCGCTGGTTTTTGATAGTTTGGGCCCTATTGAATAATGAATGTTTTGAATTTTCTCCAAAAGTAAAGTAGTTGCAAACTCATCCTTTTAGAAACTTGTTTGGGCTGTTGAGAGGAGTAAAAAACCATCAAAAATTTCAATCCTGCATGATTCTACCAAGAAATGTGATTCTTCATTCAAAACGCTGGTTTTTGCTATTGGGCTCTATTGAATAATGAATGTTTTGAATTTTCTCCAAAAGTAAAGTAGTTGCAAACTCATGCTTTTAGAGACTTGTTTGGGCTCATGAGAGGAGTAGAAAAACATCAAAAATTTCAGTCCTGCATGATTCTACCAAGAAATGTGTGTTCATTGAAACCGCTGGTTTTTGATAGTTTGGGCCCTATTGAATAATGAATGTTTTGAATTTTCTCCAAAAGTAAAGTAGTTGCAAACTCATCCTTTTAGAAACTTGTTTGGGCTGTTGAGAGGAGTAAAAAAACATCAAAAATTTCAATCCTGCATGATTCTACCAAGAAATGTGATTCTTCATTCAAAACGCTGGTTTTTGCTATTGGGCTCTATTGAATAATGAATGTTTTGAATTTTCTCCAAAAGTAAAGTAGTTGCAAACTCATGCTTTTAGAGACTTGTTTGGGCTCATGAGAGGAGTAGAAAAACATCAAAAATTTCAGTCCTGCATGATTCTACCAAGAAATGTGTGTTCATTGAAACCGCTGGTTTTTGATAGTTTGGGCCCTATTGAATAATGAATGTTTTGAATTTTCTCCAAAAGTAAAGTAGTTGCAAACTCATCCTTTTAGAAACTTGTTTGGGCTGTTGAGAGGAGTAAAAAACCATCAAAAATTTCAATCCTGCATGATTCTACCAAGAAATGTGATTCTTCATTCACAACGCTGGTTTTTGCTATTGGGCTCTATGGAATAATGAATGTTTTGAATTTTCTCCAAAAGTAAAGTAGTTGCAAACTCATGCTTTTAGAGACTTGTTTGGGCTCATGAGAGGAGTAGAAAAACATCAAAAATTTCAGTCCTGCATGATTCTACCAAGAAATGTGTGTTCATTGAAACCGCTGGTTTTTGATAGTTTGGGCCCTATTGAATAATGAATGTTTTGAATTTTCTCCAAAAGTAAAGTAGTTGCAAACTCATCCTTTTAGAAACTTGTTTGGGCTGTTGAGAGGAGTAAAAAACCATCAAAAATTTCAATCCTGCATGATTCTACCAAGAAATGTGATTCTTCATTCACAACGCTGGTTTTTGCTATTGGGCTCTATTGAATAATGAATGTTTTGAATTTTCTCCAAAAGTAAAGTAGTTGCAAACTCATGCTTTTAGAGACTTGTTTGGGCTCATGAGAGGAGTAGAAAAACATCAAAAATTTCAGTCCTGCATGATTCTACCAAGAAATGTGTGTTCATTGAAACCGCTGGTTTTTGATATTTTGGGCCCTATTGAATAATGAATGTTTTGAATTTTCTCCAAAAGTAAAGTAGTTGCAAACTCATCATTTTAGAAACTTGTTTGGGCTGTTGAGAGGAGTAAAAAACCATCAAAAATTTCAATCCTGCATGATTCTACCAAGAAATGTGATTCTTCATTCAAAACGCTGGTTTTTGCTATTGGGCTCTATTGAATAATGAATGTTTTGAATTTTCTCCAAAAGTAAAGTAGTTGCAAACTCATGCTTTTAGAGACTTGTTTGGGCTCATGAGATGAGTAGAAAAACATCAAAAATTTCAGTCCTGCATGATTCTACCAAGACATGTGTGTTCATTGAAACGGCTGGTTTTTGATAGTTTGGGCCCTATTGAATAATGAATGTTTTGAATTTTCTCAAAAAGTAAAGTAGTTGCAAACTCATCCTTTTAGAAACTTGTTTGGGCTGTTGAGAGGAGTAAAAAACCATCAAAAATTTCAATCCTGCATGATTCTACCAAGAAATGTGATTCTTCATTCAAAACGCTGGTTTTTGCTATTGGGCTCTATTGAATAATGAATGTTTTGAATTTTCTCCAAAAGTAAAGTAGTTGCAAACTCATGCTTTTAGAGACTTGTTTGGGCTCATGAGAGGAGTAGAAAAACATCAAAAATTTCAGTCCTGCATGATTCTACCAAGAAATGTGTGTTCATTGAAACCGCTGGTTTTTGATAGTTTGGGCCCTATTGAATAATGAATGTTTTGAATTTTCTCCAAAAGTAAAGTAGTTGCAAACTCATCCTTTTAGAAACTTGTTTGGGCTGTTGAGAGGAGTAAAAAACCATCAAAAATTTCAATCCTGCATGATTCTACCAAGAAATGTGATTCTTCATTCAAAACGCTGTTTTTTGCTATTGGGCTCTATTGAATAATGAATGTTTTGAATTTTCTCCAAAAGTAAAGTAGTTGCAAACTCATGCTTTTAGAGACTTGTTTGGGCTCATGAGAGGAGTAGAAAAACATCAAAAATTTCAGTCCTGCATGATTCTACCAAGAAATGTGTGTTCATTGAAACCGCTGGTTTTTGATAGTTTGGGCCCTATTGAATAATGAATGTTTTGAATTTTCTCCAAAAGTAAAGTAGTTGCAAACTCATCCTTTTAGAAACTTGTTTGGGCTGTTGAGAGGAGTAAAAAAACATCAAAAATTTCAATCCTGCATGATTCTACCAAGAAATGTGATTCTTCATTCAAAACGCTGGTTTTTGCTATTGGGCTCTATTGAATAATGAATGTTTTGAATTTTCTCCAAAAGTAAAGTAGTTGCAAACTCATGCTTTTAGAGACTTGTTTGGGCTCATGAGAGGAGTAGAAAAACATCAAAAATTTCAGTCCTGCATGATTCTACCAAGAAATGTGTGTTCATTGAAACCGCTGGTTTTTGATAGTTTGGGCCCTATTGAATAATGAATGTTTTGAATTTTCTCCAAAAGTAAAGTAGTTGCAAACTCATCCTTTTAGAAACTTGTTTGGGCTGTTGAGAGGAGTAAAAAACCATCAAAAATTTCAATCCTGCATGATTCTACCAAGAAATGTGATTCTTCATTCACAACGCTGGTTTTTGCTATTGGGCTCTATGGAATAATGAATGTTTTGAATTTTCTCCAAAAGTAAAGTAGTTGCAAACTCATGCTTTTAGAGACTTGTTTGGGCTCATGAGAGGAGTAGAAAAACATCAAAAATTTCAGTCCTGCATGATTCTACCAAGAAATGTGTGTTCATTGAAACCGCTGGTTTTTGATAGTTTGGGCCCTATTGAATAATGAATGTTTTGAATTTTCTCCAAAAGTAAAGTAGTTGCAAACTCATCCTTTTAGAAACTTGTTTGGGCTGTTGAGAGGAGTAAAAAACCATCAAAAATTTCAATCCTGCATGATTCTACCAAGAAATGTGATTCTTCATTCACAACGCTGGTTTTTGCTATTGGGCTCTATTGAATAATGAATGTTTTGAATTTTCTCCAAAAGTAAAGTAGTTGCAAACTCATGCTTTTAGAGACTTGTTTGGGCTCATGAGAGGAGTAGAAAAACATCAAAAATTTCAGTCCTGCATGATTCTACCAAGAAATGTGTGTTCATTGAAACCGCTGGTTTTTGATATTTTGGGCCCTATTGAATAATGAATGTTTTGAATTTTCTCCAAAAGTAAAGTAGTTGCAAACTCATCATTTTAGAAACTTGTTTGGGCTGTTGAGAGGAGTAAAAAACCATCAAAAATTTCAATCCTGCATGATTTTAACAAGAAATGTGATTCTTCATTCAAAACCTGATTTTTGCTATTGGGCTCTATTGAATAGTGAATGTTTTGAATTTTCTCCAAAAGTAAAGTAGTTGCAAACTCATGCTTTTAGAGACTTGTTTGGGCTCATGAGAGGAGTAGAAAAACATCAAAAATTTCAGTCCTGCATGATTCTACCAAGAAATGTGTTCATTCAAACCGCTGGTTTTTGATAGTTTGGGCCCTATTGAATAATGAATGTTTTGAATTTTCTCCAAAAGTAAAGTAGTTGCAAACTCATCCTTTTAGAAACTTGTTTGGGCTGTTGAGAGGAGTAAAAAACCATCAAAAATTTCAATCCTGCATGATTCTACCAAGAAATGTGATTCTTCATTCAAAACGCTGGTTTTTGCTATTGGGCTCTATTGAATAATGAATGTTTTGAATTTTCTCCAAAAGTAAAGTAGTTGCAAACTCATGCTTTTAGAGACTTGTTTGGGCTCATGAGAGGAGTAGAAAAACATCAAAAATTTCAGTCCTGCATGATTCTACCAAGAAATGTGTGTTCATTGAAACCGCTGGTTTTTGATAGTTTGGGCCCTATTGAATAATGAATGTTTTGAATTTTCTCCAAAAGTAAAGTAGTTGCAAACTCATCCTTTTAGAAACTTGTTTGGGCTGTTGAGAGGAGTAAAAAACCATCAAAAATTTCAATCCTGCATGATTCTACCAAGAAATGTGATTCTTCATTCAAAACGCTGGTTTTTGCTATTGGGCTCTATTGAATAATGAATGTTTTGAATTTTCTCCAAAAGTAAAGTAGTTGCAAACTCATGCTTTTAGAGACTTGTTTGGGCTCATGAGAGGAGTAGAAAAACATCAAAAATTTCAGTCCTGCATGATTCTACCAAGAAATGTGTGTTAATTGAAACCGCTGGTTTTTGATAGTTTGGGCCCTATTGAATAATGAATGTTTTGAATTTTCTCCAAAAGTAAAGTAGTTGCAAACTCATCCTTTTAGAAACTTGTTTGGGCTGTTGAGAGGAGTAAAAAACCATCAAAAATTTCAATCCTGCATGATTCTACCAAGAAATGTGATTCTTCATTCAAAACGCTGGTTTTTGCTATTGGGCTCTATTGAATAATGAATGTTTTGAATTTTCTCCAAAAGTAAAGTAGTTGCAAACTCATGCTTTTAGAGACTTGTTTGGGCTCATGAGAGGAGTAGAAAAACATCAAAAATTTCAGTCCTGCATGATTCTACCAAGAAATGTGTGTTGATTCAAACCGCTGGTTTTTGATAGTTTGGGCCCTATTGAATAATGAATGTTTTGAATTTTCTCCAAAAGTAAAGTAGTTGCAAACTCATGCTTTTAGAGACTTGTTTGGGCTCATGAGAGGAGTAGAAAAACATCAAAAATTTCAGTCCTGCATGATTCTACCAAGAAATGTGTGTTCATTGAAACCGCTGGTTTTTGATAGTTTGGGCCCTATTGAATAATGAATGTTTTGAATTTTCTCCAAAAGTAAAGTAGTTGCAAACTCATCCTTTTAGAAACTTGTTTGGGCTGTTGAGAGGAGTAAAAAACCATCAAAAATTTCAATCCTGCATGATTCTACCAAGAAATGTGATTCTTCATTCAAAACGCTGGTTTTTGCTATTGGGCTCTATTGAATAATGAATGTTTTGAATTTTCTCCAAAAGTAAAGTAGTTGCAAACTCATGCTTTTAGAGACTTGTTTGGGCTCATGAGAGGAGTAGAAAAACATCAAAAATTTCAGTCCTGCATGATTCTACCAAGAAATGTGTGTTCATTGAAACCGCTGGTTTTTGATAGTTTGGGCCCTATTGAATAATGAATGTTTTGAATTTTCTCCAAAAGTAAAGTAGTTGCAAACTCATCCTTTTAGAAACTTGTTTGGGCTGTTGAGAGGAGTAAAAAACCATCAAAAATTTCAATCAAGCATGATTCTACCAAGAAATGTGATTCTTCATTCAAAACGCTGGTTTTTGCTATTGGGCTCTATTGAATAATGAATGTTTTGAATTTTCTCCAAAAGTAAAGTAGTTGCAAACTCATGCTTTTAGAGACTTGTTTGGGCTCATGAGAGGAGTAGAAAAACATCAAAAATTTCAGTCCTGCATGATTCTACCAAGAAATGTGTGTTCATTGAAACCGCTGGTTTTTGATAGTTTGGGCCCTATTGAATAATGAATGTTTTGAATTTTCTCCAAAAGTAAAGTAGTTGCAAACTCATCCTTTTAGAAACTTGTTTGGGCTGTTGAGAGGAGTAAAAAACCATCAAAAATTTCAATCCTGCATGATTCTACCAAGAAATGTGATTCTTCATTCAAAACGCTGGTTTTTGCTATTGGGCTCTATTGAATAATGAATGTTTTGAATTTTCTCCAAAAGTAAAGTAGTTGCAAACTCATGCTTTTAGAGACTTGTTTGGGCTCATGAGATGAGTAGAAAAACATCAAAAATTTCAGTCCTGCATGATTCTACCAAGACATGTGTGTTCATTGAAACGGCTGGTTTTTGATAGTTTGGGCCCTATTGAATAATGAATGTTTTGAATTTTCTCCAAAAGTAAAGTAGTTGCAAACTCATCCTTTTAGAAACTTGTTTGGGCTGTTGAGAGGAGTAAAAAACCATCAAAAATTTCAATCCTGCATGATTCTACCAAGAAATGTGATTCTTCATTCAAAACGCTGGTTTTTGCTATTGGGCTCTATTGAATAATGAATGTTTTGAATTTTCTCCAAAAGTAAAGTAGTTGCAAACTCATGCTTTTAGAGACTTGTTTGGGCTCATGAGAGGAGTAGAAAAACATCAAAAATTTCAGTCCTGCATGATTCTACCAAGAAATGTGTGTTCATTGAAACCGCTGGTTTTTGATAGTTTGGGCCCTATTGAATAATGAATGTTTTGAATTTTCTCCAAAAGTAAAGTAGTTGCAAACATCCTTTTAGAAACTTGTTTGGGCTGTTGAGAGGAGTAAAAAACCATCAAAAATTTCAATCCTGCATGATTTTACCAAGAAATGTGATTCTTCATTCAAAACCTGATTTTTGCTATTGGGCTCTATTGAATAGTGAATGTTTTGAATTTTCTCCAAAAGTAAAGTAGTTGCAAACTCATGCTTTTAGAGACTTGTTTGGGCTCATGAGAGGAGTAGAAAAACATCAAAAATTTCAGTCCTGCATGATTCTACCAAGAAATGTGTTCATTCAAACCGCTGGTTTTTGATAGTTTGGGCCCTATTGAATAATGAATGTTTTGAATTTTCTCCAAAAGTAAAGTAGTTGCAAACTCATCCTTTTAGAAACTTGTTTGGGCTGTTGAGAGGAGTAAAAAACCATCAAAAATTTCAATCCTGCATGATTCTACCAAGAAATGTGATTCTTCATTCAAAACGCTGGTTTTTGCTATTGGGCTCTATTGAATAATGAATGTTTTGAATTTTCTCCAAAAGTAAAGTAGTTGCAAAATCATGCTTTTAGAGACTTGTTTGGGCTCATGAGAGGAGTAGAAAAACATCAAAAATTTCAGTCCTGCATGATTCTACCAAGAAATGTGTGTTCATTGAAACCGCTGGTTTTTGATAGTTTGGGCCCTATTGAATAATGAATGTTTTGAATTTTCTCCAAAAGTAAAGTAGTTGCAAACTCATCCTTTTAGAAACTTGTTTGGGCTGTTGAGAGGAGTAAAAAACCATCAAAAATTTCAATCCTGCATGATTCTACCAAGAAATGTGATTCTTCATTCAAAACGCTGGTTTTTGCTATTGGGCTCTATTGAATAATGAATGTTTTGAATTTTCTCCAAAAGTAAAGTAGTTGCAAACTCATGCTTTTAGAGACTTGTTTGGGCTCATGAGAGGAGTAGAAAAACATCAAAAATTTCAGTCCTGCATGATTCTACCAAGAAATGTGTGTTCATTGAAACCGCTGGTTTTTGATAGTTTGGGCCCTATTGAATAATGAATGTTTTGAATTTTCTCCAAAAGTAAAGTAGTTGCAAACTCATCCTTTTAGAAACTTGTTTGGGCTGTTGAGAGGAGTAAAAAACCATCAAAAATTTCAATCCTGCATGATTCTACCAAGAAATGTGATTCTTCATTCAAAACGCTGGTTTTTGCTATTGGGCTCTATTGAATAATGAATGTTTTGAATTTTCTCCAAAAGTAAAGTAGTTGCAAACTCATGCTTTTAGAGACTTGTTTGGGCTCATGAGAGGAGTAGAAAAACATCAAAAATTTCAGTCCTGCATGATTCTACCAAGAAATGTGTGTTGATTCAAACCGCTGGTTTTTGATAGTTTGGGCCCTATTGAATAATGAATGTTTTGAATTTTCTCCAAAAGTAAAGTAGTTGCAAACTCATGCTTTTAGAGACTTGTTTGGGCTCATGAGAGGAGTAGAAAAACATCAAAAATTTCAGTCCTGCATGATTCTACCAAGAAATGTGTGTTCATTGAAACCGCTGGTTTTTGATAGTTTGGGCCCTATTGAATAATGAATGTTTTGAATTTTCTCCAAAAGTAAAGTAGTTGCAAACTCATCCTTTTAGAAACTTGTTTGGGCTGTTGAGAGGAGTAAAAAACCATCAAAAATTTCAATCCTGCATGATTCTACCAAGAAATGTGATTCTTCATTCAAAACGCTGGTTTTTGCTATTGGGCTCTATTGAATAATGAATGTTTTGAATTTTCTCCAAAAGTAAAGTAGTTGCAAACTCATCCTTTTAGAAACTTGTTTGGGCTGTTGAGAGGAGTAAAAAACCATCAAAAATTTCAATCCTGCATGATTCTACCAAGAAATGTGATTCTTCATTCAAAACGCTGGTTTTTGCTATTGGGCTCTATTGAATAATGAATGTTTTGAATTTTCTCCAAAAGTAAAGTAGTTGCAAACTCATGCTTTTAGAGACTTGTTTGGGCTCATGAGAGGAGTAGAAAAACATCAAAAATTTCAGTCCTGCATGATTCTACCAAGAAATGTGTGTTCATTGAAACCGCTGGTTTTTGATAGTTTGGGCCCTATTGAATAATGAATGTTTTGAATTTTCTCCAAAAGTAAAGTAGTTGCAAACTCATCCTTTTAGAAACTTGTTTGGGCTGTTGAGAGGAGTAAAAAACCATCAAAAATTTCAATCCTGCATGATTCTACCAAGAAATGTGATTCTTCATTCAAAACGCTGGTTTTTGCTATTGGGCTCTATTGAATAATGAATGTTTTGAATTTTCTCCAAAAGTAAAGTAGTTGCAAACTCATGCTTTTAGAGACTTGTTTGGGCTCATGAGAGGAGTAGAAAAACATCAAAAATTTCAGTCCTGCATGATTCTACCAAGAAATGTGTGTTCATTGAAACCGCTGGTTTTTGATAGTTTGGGCCCTATTGAATAATGAATGTTTTGAATTTTCTCCAAAAGTAAAGTAGTTGCAAACTCATCCTTTTAGAAACTTGTTTGGGCTGTTGAGAGGAGTAAAAAACCATCAAAAATTTCAATCCTGCATGATTCTACCAAGAAATGTGATTCTTCATTCAAAACGCTGGTTTTTGCTATTGGGCTCTATTGAATAATGAATGTTTTGAATTTTCTCCAAAAGTAAAGTAGTTGCAAACTCATGCTTTTAGAGACTTGTTTGGGCTCATGAGAGGAGTAGAAAAACATCAAAAATTTCAGTCCTGCATGATTCTACCAAGAAATGTGTGTTCATTGAAACCGCTGGTTTTTGATAGTTTGGGCCCTATTGAATAATGAATGTTTTGAATTTTCTCCAAAAGTAAAGTAGTTGCAAACTCATCCTTTTAGAAACTTGTTTGGGCTGTTGAGAGGAGTAAAAAACCATCAAAAATTTCAATCCTGCATGATTCTACCAAGAAATGTGATTCTTCATTCAAAACGCTGGTTTTTGCTATTGGGCTCTATTGAATAATGAATGTTTTGAATTTTCTCCAAAAGTAAAGTAGTTGCAAACTCATGCTTTTAGAGACTTGTTTGGGCTCATGAGATGAGTAGAAAAACATCAAAAATTTCAGTCCTGCATGATTCTACCAAGACATGTGTGTTCATTGAAACGGCTGGTTTTTGATAGTTTGGGCCCTATTGAATAATGAATGTTTTGAATTTTCTCCAAAAGTAAAGTAGTTGCAAACTCATCCTTTTAGAAACTTGTTTGGGCTGTTGAGAGGAGTAAAAAACCATCAAAAATTTCAATCCTGCATGATTCTACCAAGAAATGTGATTCTTCATTCAAAACGCTGGTTTTTGCTATTGGGCTCTATTGAATAATGAATGTTTTGAATTTTCTCCAAAAGTAAAGTAGTTGCAAACTCATGCTTTTAGAGACTTGTTTGGGCTCATGAGAGGAGTAGAAAAACATCAAAAATTTCAGTCCTGCATGATTCTACCAAGAAATGTGTGTTCATTGAAACCGCTGGTTTTTGATAGTTTGGGCCCTATTGAATAATGAATGTTTTGAATTTTCTCCAAAAGTAAAGTAGTTGCAAACTCATCCTTTTAGAAACTTGTTTGGGCTGTTGAGAGGAGTAAAAAACCATCAAAAATTTCAATCCTGCATGATTTTACCAAGAAATGTGATTCTTCATTCAAAACCTGATTTTTGCTATTGGGCTCTATTGAATAGTGAATGTTTTGAATTTTCTCCAAAAGTAAAGTAGTTGCAAACTCATGCTTTTAGAGACTTGTTTGGGCTCATGAGAGGAGTAGAAAAACATCAAAAATTTCAGTCCTGCATGATTCTACCAAGAAATGTGTTCATTCAAACCGCTGGTTTTTGATAGTTTGGGCCCTATTGAATAATGAATGTTTTGAATTTTCTCCAAAAGTAAAGTAGTTGCAAACTCATCCTTTTAGAAACTTGTTTGGGCTGTTGAGAGGAGTAAAAAACCATCAAAAATTTCAATCCTGCATGATTCTACCAAGAAATGTGATTCTTCATTCAAAACGCTGGTTTTTGCTATTGGGCTCTATTGAATAATGAATGTTTTGAATTTTCTCCAAAAGTAAAGTAGTTGCAAACTCATGCTTTTAGAGACTTGTTTGGGCTCATGAGATGAGTAGAAAAACATCAAAAATTTCAGTCCTGCATGATTCTACCAAGACATGTGTGTTCATTGAAACGGCTGGTTTTTGATAGTTTGGGCCCTATTGAATAATGAATGTTTTGAATTTTCTCAAAAAGTAAAGTAGTTGCAAACTCATCCTTTTAGAAACTTGTTTGGGCTGTTGAGAGGAGTAAAAAACCATCAAAAATTTCAATCCTGCATGATTTTAACAAGAAATGTGATTCTTCATTCAAAACCTGATTTTTGCTATTGGGCTCTATTGAATAGTGAATGTTTTGAATTTTCTCCAAAAGTAAAGTAGTTGCAAACTCATGCTTTTAGAGACTTGTTTGGGCTTATGAGAGGAGTAGAAAAACATCAAAAATTTCAGTCCTGCATGATTCTACCAAGAAATGTGTTCATTCAAACCGCTGGTTTTTGATAGTTTGGGCCCTATTGAATAATGAATGTTTTGAATTTTCTCCAAAAGTAAAGTAGTTGCAAACTCATCCTTTTAGAAACTTGTTTGGGCTGTTGAGAGGAGTAAAAAACCATCAAAAATTTCAATCCTGCATGATTCTACCAAGAAATGTGATTCTTCATTCAAAACGCTGGTTTTTGCTATTGGGCTCTATTGAATAATGAATGTTTTGAATTTTCTCCAAAAGTAAAGTAGTTGCAAACTCATGCTTTTAGAGACTTGTTTGGGCTCATGAGAGGAGTAGAAAAACATCAAAAATTTCAGTCCTGCATGATTCTACCAAGAAATGTGTGTTCATTGAAACCGCTGGTTTTTGATAGTTTGGGCCCTATTGAATAATGAATGTTTTGAATTTTCTCCAAAAGTAAAGTAGTTGCAAACTCATCCTTTTAGAAACTTGTTTGGGCTGTTGAGAGGAGTAAAAAACCATCAAAAATTTCAATCCTGCATGATTCTACCAAGAAATGTGATTCTTCATTCAAAACGCTGGTTTTTGCTATTGGGCTCTATTGAATAATGAATGTTTTGAATTTTCTCCAAAAGTAAAGTAGTTGCAAACTCATGCTTTTAGAGACTTGTTTGGGCTCATGAGAGGAGTAGAAAAACATCAAAAATTTCAGTCCTGCATGATTCTACCAAGAAATGTGTGTTCATTGAAACCGCTGGTTTTTGATAGTTTGGGCCCTATTGAATAATGAATGTTTTGAATTTTCTCCAAAAGTAAAGTAGTTGCAAACTCATCCTTTTAGAAACTTGTTTGGGCTGTTGAGAGGAGTAAAAAACCATCAAAAATTTCAATCCTGCATGATTCTACCAAGAAATGTGATTCTTCATTCAAAACGCTGGTTTTTGCTATTGGGCTCTATTGAATAATGAATGTTTTGAATTTTCTCCAAAAGTAAAGTAGTTGCAAACTCATGCTTTTAGAGACTTGTTTGGGCTCATGAGAGGAGTAGAAAAACATCAAAAATTTCAGTCCTGCATGATTCTACCAAGAAATGTGTGTTCATTGAAACCGCTGGTTTTTGATAGTTTGGGCCCTATTGAATAATGAATGTTTTGAATTTTCTCCAAAAGTAAAGTAGTTGCAAACTCATCCTTTTAGAAACTTGTTTGGGCTGTTGAGAGGAGTAAAAAACCATCAAAAATTTCAATCCTGCATGATTCTACCAAGAAATGTGATTCTTCATTCAAAACGCTGGTTTTTGCTATTGGGCTCTATTGAATAATGAATGTTTTGAATTTTCTCCAAAAGTAAAGTAGTTGCAAACTCATGCTTTTAGAGACTTGTTTGGGCTCATGAGATGAGTAGAAAAACATCAAAAATTTCAGTCCTGCATGATTCTACCAAGACATGTGTGTTCATTGAAACGGCTGGTTTTTGATAGTTTGGGCCCTATTGAATAATGAATGTTTTGAATTTTCTCCAAAAGTAAAGTAGTTGCAAACTCATCCTTTTAGAAACTTGTTTGGGCTGTTGAGAGGAGTAAAAAACCATCAAAAATTTCAATCCTGCATGATTCTACCAAGAAATGTGATTCTTCATTCAAAACGCTGGTTTTTGCTATTGGGCTCTATTGAATAATGAATGTTTTGAATTTTCTCCAAAAGTAAAGTAGTTGCAAACTCATGCTTTTAGAGACTTGTTTGGGCTCATGAGAGGAGTAGAAAAACATCAAAAATTTCAGTCCTGCATGATTCTACCAAGAAATGTGTGTTCATTGAAACCGCTGGTTTTTGATAGTTTGGGCCCTATTGAATAATGAATGTTTTGAATTTTCTCCAAAAGTAAAGTAGTTGCAAACTCATCCTTTTAGAAACTTGTTTGGGCTGTTGAGAGGAGTAAAAAACCATCAAAAATTTCAATCCTGCATGATTTTACCAAGAAATGTGATTCTTCATTCAAAACCTGATTTTTGCTATTGGGCTCTATTGAATAGTGAATGTTTTGAATTTTCTCCAAAAGTAAAGTAGTTGCAAACTCATGCTTTTAGAGACTTGTTTGGGCTCATGAGAGGAGTAGAAAAACATCAAAAATTTCAGTCCTGCATGATTCTACCAAGAAATGTGTTCATTCAAACCGCTGGTTTTTGATAGTTTGGGCCCTATTGAATAATGAATGTTTTGAATTTTCTCCAAAAGTAAAGTAGTTGCAAACTCATCCTTTTAGAAACTTGTTTGGGCTGTTGAGAGGAGTAAAAAACCATCAAAAATTTCAATCCTGCATGATTCTACCAAGAAATGTGATTCTTCATTCAAAACGCTGGTTTTTGCTATTGGGCTCTATTGAATAATGAATGTTTTGAATTTTCTCCAAAAGTAAAGTAGTTGCAAACTCATGCTTTTAGAGACTTGTTTGGGCTCATGAGATGAGTAGAAAAACATCAAAAATTTCAGTCCTGCATGATTCTACCAAGACATGTGTGTTCATTGAAACGGCTGGTTTTTGATAGTTTGGGCCCTATTGAATAATGAATGTTTTGAATTTTCTCAAAAAGTAAAGTAGTTGCAAACTCATCCTTTTAGAAACTTGTTTGGGCTGTTGAGAGGAGTAAAAAACCATCAAAAATTTCAATCCTGCATGATTTTAACAAGAAATGTGATTCTTCATTCAAAACCTGATTTTTGCTATTGGGCTCTATTGAATAGTGAATGTTTTGAATTTTCTCCAAAAGTAAAGTAGTTGCAAACTCATGCTTTTAGAGACTTGTTTGGGCTTATGAGAGGAGTAGAAAAACATCAAAAATTTCAGTCCTGCATGATTCTACCAAGAAATGTGTTCATTCAAACCGCTGGTTTTTGATAGTTTGGGCCCTATTGAATAATGAATGTTTTGAATTTTCTCCAAAAGTAAAGTAGTTGCAAACTCATCCTTTTAGAAACTTGTTTGGGCTGTTGAGAGGAGTAAAAAACCATCAAAAATTTCAATCCTGCATGATTCTACCAAGAAATGTGATTCTTCATTCAAAACGCTGGTTTTTGCTATTGGGCTCTATTGAATAATGAATGTTTTGAATTTTCTCCAAAAGTAAAGTAGTTGCAAACTCATGCTTTTAGAGACTTGTTTGGGCTCATGAGAGGAGTAGAAAAACATCAAAAATTTCAGTCCTGCATGATTCTACCAAGAAATGTGTGTTCATTGAAACCGCTGGTTTTTGATAGTTTGGGCCCTATTGAATAATGAATGTTTTGAATTTTCTCCAAAAGTAAAGTAGTTGCAAACTCATCCTTTTAGAAACTTGTTTGGGCTGTTGAGAGGAGTAAAAAACCATCAAAAATTTCAATCCTGCATGATTCTACCAAGAAATGTGATTCTTCATTCAAAACGCTGGTTTTTGCTATTGGGCTCTATTGAATAATGAATGTTTTGAATTTTCTCCAAAAGTAAAGTAGTTGCAAACTCATGCTTTTAGAGACTTGTTTGGGCTCATGAGAGGAGTAGAAAAACATCAAAAATTTCAGTCCTGCATGATTCTACCAAGAAATGTGTGTTCATTGAAACCGCTGGTTTTTGATAGTTTGGGCCCTATTGAATAATGAATGTTTTGAATTTTCTCCAAAAGTAAAGTAGTTGCAAACTCATCCTTTTAGAAACTTGTTTGGGCTGTTGAGAGGAGTAAAAAACCATCAAAAATTTCAATCCTGCATGATTCTACCAAGAAATGTGATTCTTCATTCAAAACGCTGGTTTTTGCTATTGGGCTCTATTGAATAATGAATGTTTTGAATTTTCTCCAAAAGTAAAGTAGTTGCAAACTCATGCTTTTAGAGACTTGTTTGGGCTCATGAGAGGAGTAGAAAAACATCAAAAATTTCAGTCCTGCATGATTCTACCAAGAAATGTGTGTTCATTGAAACCGCTGGTTTTTGATAGTTTGGGCCCTATTGAATAATGAATGTTTTGAATTTTCTCCAAAAGTAAAGTAGTTGCAAACTCATCCTTTTAGAAACTTGTTTGGGCTGTTGAGAGGAGTAAAAAACCATCAAAAATTTCAATCCTGCATGATTCTACCAAGAAATGTGATTCTTCATTCAAAACGCTGGTTTTTGCTATTGGGCTCTATTGAATAATGAATGTTTTGAATTTTCTCCAAAAGTAAAGTAGTTGCAAACTCATGCTTTTAGAGACTTGTTTGGGCTCATGAGATGAGTAGAAAAACATCAAAAATTTCAGTCCTGCATGATTCTACCAAGACATGTGTGTTCATTGAAACGGCTGGTTTTTGATAGTTTGGGCCCTATTGAATAATGAATGTTTTGAATTTTCTCCAAAAGTAAAGTAGTTGCAAACTCATCCTTTTAGAAACTTGTTTGGGCTGTTGAGAGGAGTAAAAAACCATCAAAAATTTCAATCCTGCATGATTCTACCAAGAAATGTGATTCTTCATTCAAAACGCTGGTTTTTGCAATTGGGCTCTATTGAATAATGAATGTTTTGAATTTTCTCCAAAAGTAAAGTAGTTGCAAACTCATGCTTTTAGAGACTTGTTTGGGCTCATGAGAGGAGTAGAAAAACATCAAAAATTTCAGTCCTGCATGATTCTACCAAGAAATGTGTGTTCATTGAAACCGCTGGTTTTTGATAGTTTGGGCCCTATTGAATAATGAATGTTTTGAATTTTCTCCAAAAGTAAAGTAGTTGCAAACTCATCCTTTTAGAAACTTGTTTGGGCTGTTGAGAGGAGTAAAAAACCATCAAAAATTTCAATCCTGCATGATTCTACCAAGAAATGTGATTCTTCATTCAAAACGCTGGTTTTTGCTATTGGGCTCTATTGAATAATGAATGTTTTGAATTTTCTCCAAAAGTAAAGTAGTTGCAAACTCATGCTTTTAGAGACTTGTTTGGGCTCATGAGAGGAGTAGAAAAACATCAAAAATTTCAGTCCTGCATGATTCTACCAAGAAATGTGTGTTCATTGAAACCGCTGGTTTTTGATAGTTTGGGCCCTATTGAATAATGAATGTTTTGAATTTTCTCCAAAAGTAAAGTAGTTGCAAACTCATCCTTTTAGAAACTTGTTTGGGCTGTTGAGAGGAGTAAAAAACCATCAAAAATTTCAATCCTGCATGATTTTACCAAGAAATGTGATTCTTCATTCAAAACCTGATTTTTGCTATTGGGCTCTATTGAATAGTGAATGTTTTGAATTTTCTCCAAAAGTAAAGTAGTTGCAAACTCATGCTTTTAGAGACTTGTTTGGGCTCATGAGAGGAGTAGAAAAACATCAAAAATTTCAGTCCTGCATGATTCTACCAAGAAATGTGTTCATTCAAACCGCTGGTTTTTGATAGTTTGGGCCCTATTGAATAATGAATGTTTTGAATTTTCTCCAAAAGTAAAGTAGTTGCAAACTCATCCTTTTAGAAACTTGTTTGGGCTGTTGAGAGGAGTAAAAAACCATCAAAAATTTCAATCCTGCATGATTCTACCAAGAAATGTGATTCTTCATTCAAAACGCTGGTTTTTGCTATTGGGCTCTATTGAATAATGAATGTTTTGAATTTTCTCCAAAAGTAAAGTAGTTGCAAACTCATGCTTTTAGAGACTTGTTTGGGCTCATGAGATGAGTAGAAAAACATCAAAAATTTCAGTCCTGCATGATTCTACCAAGACATGTGTGTTCATTGAAACGGCTGGTTTTTGATAGTTTGGGCCCTATTGAATAATGAATGTTTTGAATTTTCTCCAAAAGTAAAGTAGTTGCAAACTCATCCTTTTAGAAACTTGTTTGGGCTGTTGAGAGGAGTAAAAAACCATCAAAAATTTCAATCCTGCATGATTCTACCAAGAAATGTGATTCTTCATTCAAAACGCTGGTTTTTGCAATTGGGCTCTATTGAATAATGAATGTTTTGAATTTTCTCCAAAAGTAAAGTAGTTGCAAACTCATGCTTTTAGAGACTTGTTTGGGCTCATGAGAGGAGTAGAAAAACATCAAAAATTTCAGTCCTGCATGATTCTACCAAGAAATGTGTGTTCATTGAAACCGCTGGTTTTTGATAGTTTGGGCCCTATTGAATAATGAATGTTTTGAATTTTCTCCAAAAGTAAAGTAGTTGCAAACTCATCCTTTTAGAAACTTGTTTGGGCTGTTGAGAGGAGTAAAAAACCATCAAAAATTTCAATCCTGCATGATTCTACCAAGAAATGTGATTCTTCATTCAAAACGCTGGTTTTTGCTATTGGGCTCTATTGAATAATGAATGTTTTGAATTTTCTCCAAAAGTAAAGTAGTTGCAAACTCATGCTTTTAGAGACTTGTTTGGGCTCATGAGAGGAGTAGAAAAACATCAAAAATTTCAGTCCTGCATGATTCTACCAAGAAATGTGTGTTCATTGAAACCGCTGGTTTTTGATAGTTTGGGCCCTATTGAATAATGAATGTTTTGAATTTTCTCCAAAAGTAAAGTAGTTGCAAACTCATCCTTTTAGAAACTTGTTTGGGCTGTTGAGAGGAGTAAAAAACCATCAAAAATTTCAATCCTGCATGATTTTACCAAGAAATGTGATTCTTCATTCAAAACCTGATTTTTGCTATTGGGCTCTATTGAATAGTGAATGTTTTGAATTTTCTCCAAAAGTAAAGTAGTTGCAAACTCATGCTTTTAGAGACTTGTTTGGGCTCATGAGAGGAGTAGAAAAACATCAAAAATTTCAGTCCTGCATGATTCTACCAAGAAATGTGTTCATTCAAACCGCTGGTTTTTGATAGTTTGGGCCCTATTGAATAATGAATGTTTTGAATTTTCTCCAAAAGTAAAGTAGTTGCAAACTCATCCTTTTAGAAACTTGTTTGGGCTGTTGAGAGGAGTAAAAAACCATCAAAAATTTCAATCCTGCATGATTCTACCAAGAAATGTGATTCTTCATTCAAAACGCTGGTTTTTGCTATTGGGCTCTATTGAATAATGAATGTTTTGAATTTTCTCCAAAAGTAAAGTAGTTGCAAACTCATGCTTTTAGAGACTTGTTTGGGCTCATGAGATGAGTAGAAAAACATCAAAAATTTCAGTCCTGCATGATTCTACCAAGACATGTGTGTTCATTGAAACGGCTGGTTTTTGATAGTTTGGGCCCTATTGAATAATGAATGTTTTGAATTTTCTCCAAAAGTAAAGTAGTTGCAAACTCATCCTTTTAGAAACTTGTTTGGGCTGTTGAGAGGAGTAAAAAACCATCAAAAATTTCAATCCTGCATGATTCTACCAAGAAATGTGATTCTTCATTCAAAACGCTGGTTTTTGCTATTGGGCTCTATTGAATAATGAATGTTTTGAATTTTCTCCAAAAGTAAAGTAGTTGCAAACTCATGCTTTTAGAGACTTGTTTGGGCTCATGAGAGGAGTAGAAAAACATCAAAAATTTCAGTCCTGCATGATTCTACCAAGAAATGTGTGTTCATTGAAACCGCTGGTTTTTGATAGTTTGGGCCCTATTGAATAATGAATGTTTTGAATTTTCTCCAAAAGTAAAGTAGTTGCAAACTCATCCTTTTAGAAACTTGTTTGGGCTGTTGAGAGGAGTAAAAAACCATCAAAAATTTCAATCCTGCAAGATTCTACCAAGAAATGTGATTCTTCATTCAAAACGCTGTTTTTTGCTATTGGGCTCTATTGAATAATGAATGTTTTGAATTTTCTCCAAAAGTAAAGTAGTTGCAAACTCATGCTTTTAGAGACTTGTTTGGGCTCATGAGAGGAGTAGAAAAACATCAAAAATTTCAGTCCTGCATGATTCTACCAAGAAATGTGTGTTCATTGAAACCGCTGGTTTTTGATAGTTTGGGCCCTATTGAATAATGAATGTTTTGAATTTTCTCCAAAAGTAAAGTAGTTGCAAACTCATCCTTTTAGAAACTTGTTTGGGCTGTTGAGAGGAGTAAAAAAACATCAAAAATTTCAATCCTGCATGATTCTACCAAGAAATGTGATTCTTCATTCAAAACGCTGGTTTTTGCTATTGGGCTCTATTGAATAATGAATGTTTTGAATTTTCTCCAAAAGTAAAGTAGTTGCAAACTCATGCTTTTAGAGACTTGTTTGGGCTCATGAGAGGAGTAGAAAAACATCAAAAATTTCAGTCCTGCATGATTCTACCAAGAAATGTGTGTTCATTGAAACCGCTGGTTTTTGATAGTTTGGGCCCTATTGAATAATGAATGTTTTGAATTTTCTCCAAAAGTAAAGTAGTTGCAAACTCATCCTTTTAGAAACTTGTTTGGGCTGTTGAGAGGAGTAAAAAACCATCAAAAATTTCAATCCTGCATGATTCTACCAAGAAATGTGATTCTTCATTCACAACGCTGGTTTTTGCTATTGGGCTCTATGGAATAATGAATGTTTTGAATTTTCTCCAAAAGTAAAGTAGTTGCAAACTCATGCTTTTAGAGACTTGTTTGGGCTCATGAGAGGAGTAGAAAAACATCAAAAATTTCAGTCCTGCATGATTCTACCAAGAAATGTGTGTTCATTGAAACCGCTGGTTTTTGATAGTTTGGGCCCTATTGAATAATGAATGTTTTGAATTTTCTCCAAAAGTAAAGTAGTTGCAAACTCATCCTTTTAGAAACTTGTTTGGGCTGTTGAGAGGAGTAAAAAACCATCAAAAATTTCAATCCTGCATGATTCTACCAAGAAATGTGATTCTTCATTCACAACGCTGGTTTTTGCTATTGGGCTCTATTGAATAATGAATGTTTTGAATTTTCTCCAAAAGTAAAGTAGTTGCAAACTCATGCTTTTAGAGACTTGTTTGGGCTCATGAGAGGAGTAGAAAAACATCAAAAATTTCAGTCCTGCATGATTCTACCAAGAAATGTGTGTTCATTGAAACCGCTGGTTTTTGATATTTTGGGCCCTATTGAATAATGAATGTTTTGAATTTTCTCCAAAAGTAAAGTAGTTGCAAACTCATCATTTTAGAAACTTGTTTGGGCTGTTGAGAGGAGTAAAAAACCATCAAAAATTTCAATCCTGCATGATTTTAACAAGAAATGTGATTCTTCATTCAAAACCTGATTTTTGCTATTGGGCTCTATTGAATAGTGAATGTTTTGAATTTTCTCCAAAAGTAAAGTAGTTGCAAACTCATGCTTTTAGAGACTTGTTTGGGCTCATGAGAGGAGTAGAAAAACATCAAAAATTTCAGTCCTGCATGATTCTACCAAGAAATGTGTTCATTCAAACCGCTGGTTTTTGATAGTTTGGGCCCTATTGAATAATGAATGTTTTGAATTTTCTCCAAAAGTAAAGTAGTTGCAAACTCATGCTTTTAGAGACTTGTTTGGGCTCATGAGAGGAGTAGAAAAACATCAAAAATTTCAGTCCTGCATGATTCTACCAAGAAATGTGTGTTCATTGAAACCGCTGGTTTTTGATAGTTTGGGCCCTATTGAATAATGAATGTTTTGAATTTTCTCCAAAAGTAAAGTAGTTGCAAACTCATGCTTTTAGAGACTTGTTTGGGCTCATGAGAGGAGTAGAAAAACATCAAAAATTTCAGTCCTGCATGATTCTACCAAGAAATGTGTGTTCATTGAAACCGCTGGTTTTTGATATTTTGGGCCCTATTGAATAATGAATGTTTTGAATTTTCTCCAAAAGTAAAGTAGTTGCAAACTCATCATTTTAGAAACTTGTTTGGGCTGTTGAGAGGAGTAAAAAACCATCAAAAATTTCAATCCTGCATGATTTTAACAAGAAATGTGATTCTTCATTCAAAACCTGATTTTTGCTATTGGGCTCTATTGAATAGTGAATGTTTTGAATTTTCTCCAAAAGTAAAGTAGTTGCAAACTCATGCTTTTAGAGACTTGTTTGGGCTCATGAGAGGAGTAGAAAAACATCAAAAATTTCAGTCCTGCATGATTCTACCAAGAAATGTGTTCATTCAAACCGCTGGTTTTTGATAGTTTGGGCCCTATTGAATAATGAATGTTTTGAATTTTCTCCAAAAGTAAAGTAGTTGCAAACTCATCCTTTTAGAAACTTGTTTGGGCTGTTGAGAGGAGTAAAAAACCATCAAAAATTTCAATCCTGCATGATTCTACCAAGAAATGTGATTCTTCATTCAAAACGCTGGTTTTTGCTATTGGGCTCTATTGAATAATGAATGTTTTGAATTTTCTCCAAAAGTAAAGTAGTTGCAAACTCATGCTTTTAGAGACTTGTTTGGGCTCATGAGAGGAGTAGAAAAACATCAAAAATTTCAGTCCTGCATGATTCTACCAAGAAATGTGTGTTCATTGAAACCGCTGGTTTTTGATAGTTTGGGCCCTATTGAATAATGAATGTTTTGAATTTTCTCCAAAAGTAAAGTAGTTGCAAACTCATCCTTTTAGAAACTTGTTTGGGCTGTTGAGAGGAGTAAAAAACCATCAAAAATTTCAATCCTGCATGATTCTACCAAGAAATGTGATTCTTCATTCAAAACGCTGGTTTTTGCTATTGGGCTCTATTGAATAATGAATGTTTTGAATTTTCTCCAAAAGTAAAGTAGTTGCAAACTCATGCTTTTAGAGACTTGTTTGGGCTCATGAGAGGAGTAGAAAAACATCAAAAATTTCAGTCCTGCATGATTCTACCAAGAAATGTGTGTTCATTGAAACCGCTGGTTTTTGATAGTTTGGGCCCTATTGAATAATGAATGTTTTGAATTTTCTCCAAAAGTAAAGTAGTTGCAAACTCATCCTTTTAGAAACTTGTTTGGGCTGTTGAGAGGAGTAAAAAACCATCAAAAATTTCAATCCTGCATGATTCTACCAAGAAATGTGATTCTTCATTCAAAACGCTGGTTTTTGCTATTGGGCTCTATTGAATAATGAATGTTTTGAATTTTCTCCAAAAGTAAAGTAGTTGCAAACTCATGCTTTTAGAGACTTGTTTGGGCTCATGAGAGGAGTAGAAAAACATCAAAAATTTCAGTCCTGCATGATTCTACCAAGAAATGTGTGTTCATTGAAACCGCTGGTTTTTGATAGTTTGGGCCCTATTGAATAATGAATGTTTTGAATTTTCTCCAAAAGTAAAGTAGTTGCAAACTCATCCTTTTAGAAACTTGTTTGGGCTGTTGAGAGGAGTAAAAAACCATCAAAAATTTCAATCCTGCATGATTCTACCAAGAAATGTGATTCTTCATTCAAAACGCTGGTTTTTGCTATTGGGCTCTATTGAATAATGAATGTTTTGAATTTTCTCCAAAAGTAAAGTAGTTGCAAACTCATGCTTTTAGAGACTTGTTTGGGCTCATGAGATGAGTAGAAAAACATCAAAAATTTCAGTCCTGCATGATTCTACCAAGACATGTGTGTTCATTGAAACGGCTGGTTTTTGATAGTTTGGGCCCTATTGAATAATGAATGTTTTGAATTTTCTCCAAAAGTAAAGTAGTTGCAAACTCATCCTTTTAGAAACTTGTTTGGGCTGTTGAGAGGAGTAAAAAACCATCAAAAATTTCAATCCTGCATGATTCTACCAAGAAATGTGATTCTTCATTCAAAACGCTGGTTTTTGCTATTGGGCTCTATTGAATAATGAATGTTTTGAATTTTCTCCAAAAGTAAAGTAGTTGCAAACTCATGCTTTTAGAGACTTGTTTGGGCTCATGAGAGGAGTAGAAAAACATCAAAAATTTCAGTCCTGCATGATTCTACCAAGAAATGTGTGTTCATTGAAACCGCTGGTTTTTGATAGTTTGGGCCCTATTGAATAATGAATGTTTTGAATTTTCTCCAAAAGTAAAGTAGTTGCAAACTCATCCTTTTAGAAACTTGTTTGGGCTGTTGAGAGGAGTAAAAAACCATCAAAAATTTCAATCCTGCATGATTCTACCAAGAAATGTGATTCTTCATTCAAAACGCTGGTTTTTGCTATTGGGCTCTATTGAATAATGAATGTTTTGAATTTTCTCCAAAAGTAAAGTAGTTGCAAACTCATGCTTTTAGAGACTTGTTTGGGCTCATGAGAGGAGTAGAAAAACATCAAAAATTTCAGTCCTGCATGATTCTACCAAGAAATGTGTGTTCATTGAAACCGCTGGTTTTTGATAGTTTGGGCCCTATTGAATAATGAATGTTTTGAATTTTCTCCAAAAGTAAAGTAGTTGCAAACTCATCCTTTTAGAAACTTGTTTGGGCTGTTGAGAGGAGTAAAAAACCATCAAAAATTTCAATCCTGCATGATTTTACCAAGAAATGTGATTCTTCATTCAAAACCTGATTTTTGCTATTGGGCTCTATTGAATAGTGAATGTTTTGAATTTTCTCCAAAAGTAAAGTAGTTGCAAACTCATGCTTTTAGAGACTTGTTTGGGCTCATGAGAGGAGTAGAAAAACATCAAAAATTTCAGTCCTGCATGATTCTACCAAGAAATGTGTTCATTCAAACCGCTGGTTTTTGATAGTTTGGGCCCTATTGAATAATGAATGTTTTGAATTTTCTCCAAAAGTAAAGTAGTTGCAAACTCATCCTTTTAGAAACTTGTTTGGGCTGTTGAGAGGAGTAAAAAACCATAAAAATTTTCAATCCTGCATGATTCTACCAAGAAATGTGATTCTTCATTCAAAACGCTGTTTTTTGCTATTGGGCTCTATTGAATAATGAATGTTTTGAATTTTCTCCAAAAGTAAAGTAGTTGCAAACTCATGCTTTTAGAGACTTGTTTGGGCTCATGAGATGAGTAGAAAAACATCAAAAATTTCAGTCCTGCATGATTCTACCAAGACATGTGTGTTCATTGAAACGGCTGGTTTTTGATAGTTTGGGCCCTATTGAATAATGAATGTTTTGAATTTTCTCAAAAAGTAAAGTAGTTGCAAACTCATCCTTTTAGAAACTTGTTTGGGCTGTTGAGAGGAGTAAAAAACCATCAAAAATTTCAATCCTGCATGATTCTACCAAGAAATGTGATTCTTCATTCAAAACGCTGGTTTTTGCTATTGGGCTCTATTGAATAATGAATGTTTTGAATTTTCTCCAAAAGTAAAGTAGTTGCAAACTCATGCTTTTAGAGACTTGTTTGGGCTCATGAGAGGAGTAGAAAAACATCAAAAATTTCAGTCCTGCATGATTCTACCAAGAAATGTGTGTTCATTGAAACCGCTGGTTTTTGATAGTTTGGGCCCTATTGAATAATGAATGTTTTGAATTTTCTCCAAAAGTAAAGTAGTTGCAAACTCATCCTTTTAGAAACTTGTTTGGGCTGTTGAGAGGAGTAAAAAACCATCAAAAATTTCAATCCTGCATGATTCTACCAAGAAATGTGATTCTTCATTCAAAACGCTGGTTTTTGCTATTGGGCTCTATTGAATAATGAATGTTTTGAATTTTCTCCAAAAGTAAAGTAGTTGCAAACTCATGCTTTTAGAGACTTGTTTGGGCTCATGAGAGGAGTAGAAAAACATCAAAAATTTCAGTCCTGCATGATTCTACCAAGAAATGTGTGTTCATTGAAACCGCTGGTTTTTGATAGTTTGGGCCCTATTGAATAATGAATGTTTTGAATTTTCTCCAAAAGTAAAGTAGTTGCAAACTCATCCTTTTAGAAACTTGTTTGGGCTGTTGAGAGGAGTAAAAAACCATCAAAAATTTCAATCCTGCATGATTCTACCAAGAAATGTGATTCTTCATTCAAAACGCTGGTTTTTGCTATTGGGCTCTATTGAATAATGAATGTTTTGAATTTTCTCCAAAAGTAAAGTAGTTGCAAACTCATGCTTTTAGAGACTTGTTTGGGCTCATGAGAGGAGTAGAAAAACATCAAAAATTTCAGTCCTGCATGATTCTACCAAGAAATATGTTCATTCAAACCGCTGGTTTTTGATAGTTTGGGCCCTATTGAATAATGAATGTTTTGAATTTTCTCCAAAAGTAAAGTAGTTGCAAACTCATCCTTTTAGAAACTTGTTTGGGCTGTTGAGAGGAGTAAAAAACCATCAAAAATTTCAATCCTGCATGATTCTACCAAGAAATGTGATTCTTCATTCAAAACGCTGGTTTTTGCTATTGGGCTCTATTGAATAATGAATGTTTTGAATTTTCTCCAAAAGTAAAGTAGTTGCAAACTCATGCTTTTAGAGACTTGTTTGGGCTCATGAGATGAGTAGAAAAACATCAAAAATTTCAGTCCTGCATGATTCTACCAAGAAATGTGTGTTCATTGAAACGGCTGGTTTTTGATAGTTTGGGCCCTATTGAATAATGAATGTTTTGAATTTTCTCCAAAAGTAAAGTAGTTGCAAACTCATCCTTTTAGAAACTTGTTTGGGCTGTTGAGAGGAGTAAAAAACCATCAAAAATTTCAATCCTGCATGATTCTACCAAGAAATGTGATTCTTCATTCAAAACGCTGGTTTTTGCTATTGGGCTCTATTGAATAATGAATGTTTTGAATTTTCTCCAAAAGTAAAGTAGTTGCAAACTCATGCTTTTAGAGACTTGTTTGGGCTCATGAGAGGAGTAGAAAAACATCAAAAATTTCAGTCCTGCATGATTCTACCAAGAAATGTGTGTTCATTGAAACCGCTGGTTTTTGATAGTTTGGGCCCTATTGAATAATGAATGTTTTGAATTTTCTCCAAAAGTAAAGTAGTTGCAAACTCATGCTTTTAGAGACTTGTTTGGGCTCATGAGAGGAGTAGAAAAACATCAAAAATTTCAGTCCTGCATGATTCTACCAAGAAATGTGTGTTCATTGAAACCGCTGGTTTTTGATAGTTTGGGCCCTATTGAATAATGAATGTTTTGAATTTTCTCCAAAAGTAAAGTAGTTGCAAACTCATCCTTTTAGAAACTTGTTTGGGCTGTTGAGAGGAGTAAAAAACCATCAAAAATTTCAATCCTGCATGATTCTACCAAGAAATGTGATTCTTCATTCAAAACGCTGGTTTTTGCTATTGGGCTCTATTGAATAATGAATGTTTTGAATTTTCTCCAAAAGTAAAGTAGTTGCAAACTCATGCTTTTAGAGACTTGTTTGGGCTCAAGAGAGGAGTAGAAAAACATCAAAAATTTCAGTCCTGCATGATTCTACCAAGAAATGTGTGTTCATTGAAACCGCTGGTTTTTGATAGTTTGGGCCCTATTGAATAATGAATGTTTTGAATTTTCTCCAAAAGTAAAGTAGTTGCAAACTCATCCTTTTAGAAACTTGTTTGGGCTGTTGAGAGGAGTAAAAAACCATCAAAAATTTCAATCCTGCATGATTCTACCAAGAAATGTGATTCTTCATTCAAAACGCTGGTTTTTGCTATTGGGCTCTATTGAATAATGAATGTTTTGAATTTTCTCCAAAAGTAAAGTAGTTGCAAACTCATGCTTTTAGAGACTTGTTTGGGCTCATGAGATGAGTAGAAAAACATCAAAAATTTCAGTCCTGCATGATTCTACCAAGACATGTGTGTTCATTGAAACGGCTGGTTTTTGATAGTTTGGGCCCTATTGAATAATGAATGTTTTGAATTTTCTCAAAAAGTAAAGTAGTTGCAAACTCATCCTTTTAGAAACTTGTTTGGGCTGTTGAGAGGAGTAAAAAACCATCAAAAATTTCAATCCTGCATGATTCTACCAAGAAATGTGATTCTTCATTCAAAACGCTGGTTTTTGCTATTGGGCTCTATTGAATAATGAATGTTTTGAATTTTCTCCAAAAGTAAAGTAGTTGCAAACTCATGCTTTTAGAGACTTGTTTGGGCTCATGAGAGGAGTAGAAAAACATCAAAAATTTCAGTCCTGCATGATTCTACCAAGAAATGTGTGTTCATTGAAACCGCTGGTTTTTGATAGTTTGGGCCCTATTGAATAATGAATGTTTTGAATTTTCTCCAAAAGTAAAGTAGTTGCAAACTCATCCTTTTAGAAACTTGTTTGGGCTGTTGAGAGGAGTAAAAAACCATCAAAAATTTCAATCCTGCATGATTCTACCAAGAAATGTGATTCTTCATTCAAAACGCTGGTTTTTGCTATTGGGCTCTATTGAATAATGAATGTTTTGAATTTTCTCCAAAAGTAAAGTAGTTGCAAACTCATGCTTTTAGAGACTTGTTTGGGCTCATGAGAGGAGTAGAAAAACATCAAAAATTTCAGTCCTGCATGATTCTACCAAGAAATGTGTGTTCATTGAAACCGCTGGTTTTTGATAGTTTGGGCCCTATTGAATAATGAATGTTTTGAATTTTCTCCAAAAGTAAAGTAGTTGCAAACTCATCCTTTTAGAAACTTGTTTGGGCTGTTGAGAGGAGTAAAAAACCATCAAAAATTTCAATCCTGCATGATTCTACCAAGAAATGTGATTCTTCATTCAAAACGCTGGTTTTTGCTATTGGGCTCTATTGAATAATGAATGTTTTGAATTTTCTCCAAAAGTAAAGTAGTTGCAAACTCATGCTTTTAGAGACTTGTTTGGGCTCATGAGAGGAGTAGAAAAACATCAAAAATTTCAGTCCTGCATGATTCTACCAAGAAATATGTTCATTCAAACCGCTGGTTTTTGATAGTTTGGGCCCTATTGAATAATGAATGTTTTGAATTTTCTCCAAAAGTAAAGTAGTTGCAAACTCATCCTTTTAGAAACTTGTTTGGGCTGTTGAGAGGAGTAAAAAACCATCAAAAATTTCAATCCTGCATGATTCTACCAAGAAATGTGATTCTTCATTCAAAACGCTGGTTTTTGCTATTGGGCTCTATTGAATAATGAATGTTTTGAATTTTCTCCAAAAGTAAAGTAGTTGCAAACTCATGCTTTTAGAGACTTGTTTGGGCTCATGAGATGAGTAGAAAAACATCAAAAATTTCAGTCCTGCATGATTCTACCAAGAAATGTGTGTTCATTGAAACGGCTGGTTTTTGATAGTTTGGGCCCTATTGAATAATGAATGTTTTGAATTTTCTCCAAAAGTAAAGTAGTTGCAAACTCATCCTTTTAGAAACTTGTTTGGGCTGTTGAGAGGAGTAAAAAACCATCAAAAATTTCAATCCTGCATGATTCTACCAAGAAATGTGATTCTTCATTCAAAACGCTGGTTTTTGCTATTGGGCTCTATTGAATAATGAATGTTTTGAATTTTCTCCAAAAGTAAAGTAGTTGCAAACTCATGCTTTTAGAGACTTGTTTGGGCTCATGAGAGGAGTAGAAAAACATCAAAAATTTCAGTCCTGCATGATTCTACCAAGAAATGTGTGTTCATTGAAACCGCTGGTTTTTGATAGTTTGGGCCCTATTGAATAATGAATGTTTTGAATTTTCTCCAAAAGTAAAGTAGTTGCAAACTCATGCTTTTAGAGACTTGTTTGGGCTCATGAGAGGAGTAGAAAAACATCAAAAATTTCAGTCCTGCATGATTCTACCAAGAAATGTGTGTTCATTGAAACCGCTGGTTTTTGATAGTTTGGGCCCTATTGAATAATGAATGTTTTGAATTTTCTCCAAAAGTAAAGTAGTTGCAAACTCATCCTTTTAGAAACTTGTTTGGGCTGTTGAGAGGAGTAAAAAACCATCAAAAATTTCAATCCTGCATGATTCTACCAAGAAATGTGATTCTTCATTCAAAACGCTGGTTTTTGCTATTGGGCTCTATTGAATAATGAATGTTTTGAATTTTCTCCAAAAGTAAAGTAGTTGCAAACTCATGCTTTTAGAGACTTGTTTGGGCTCAAGAGAGGAGTAGAAAAACATCAAAAATTTCAGTCCTGCATGATTCTACCAAGAAATGTGTGTTCATTGAAACCGCTGGTTTTTGATAGTTTGGGCCCTATTGAATAATGAATGTTTTGAATTTTCTCCAAAAGTAAAGTAGTTGCAAACTCATCCTTTTAGAAACTTGTTTGGGCTGTTGAGAGGAGTAAAAAACCATCAAAAATTTCAATCCTGCATGATTCTACCAAGAAATGTGATTCTTCATTCAAAACGCTGGTTTTTGCTATTGGGCTCTATTGAATAATGAATGTTTTGAATTTTCTCCAAAAGTAAAGTAGTTGCAAACTCATGCTTTTAGAGACTTGTTTGGGCTCATGAGAGGAGTAGAAAAACATCAAAAATTTCAGTCCTGCATGATTCTACCAAGAAATGTGTGTTCATTGAAACCGCTGGTTTTTGATAGTTTGGGCCCTATTGAATAATGAATGTTTTGAATTTTCTCCAAAAGTAAAGTAGTTGCAAACTCATCCTTTTAGAAACTTGTTTGGGCTGTTGAGAGGAGTAAAAAACCATCAAAAATTTCAATCCTGCATGATTCTACCAAGAAATGTGATTCTTCATTCAAAACGCTGGTTTTTGCTATTGGGCTCTATTGAATAATGAATGTTTTGAATTTTCTCCAAAAGTAAAGTAGTTGCAAACTCATGCTTTTAGAGACTTGTTTGGGCTCATGAGAGGAGTAGAAAAACATCAAAAATTTCAGTCCTGCATGATTCTACCAAGAAATGTGTGTTCATTCAAACCGCTGGTTTTTGATAGTTTGGGCCCTATTGAATAATGAATGTTTTGAATTTTCTCCAAAAGTAAAGTAGTTGCAAACTCATGCTTTTAGAGACTTGTTTGGGCTCATGAGAGGAGTAGAAAAACATCAAAAATTTCAGTCCTGCATGATTCTACCAAGAAATGTGTGTTCATTGAAACCGCTGGTTTTTGATAGTTTGGGCCCTATTGAATAATGAATGTTTTGAATTTTCTCCAAAAGTAAAGTAGTTGCAAACTCATCCTTTTAGAAACTTGTTTGGGCTGTTGAGAGGAGTAAAAAACCATCAAAAATTTCAATCCTGCATGATTCTACCAAGAAATGTGATTCTTCATTCAAAATGCTGGTTTTTGCTATTGGGCTCTATTGAATAATGAATGTTTTGAATTTTCTCCAAAAGTAAAGTAGTTGCAAACTCATGCTTTTAGAGACTTGTTTGGGCTCATGAGAGGAGTAGAAAAACATCAAAAATTTCAGTCCTGCATGATTCTACCAAGAAATGTGTGTTCATTGAAACCGCTGGTTTTTGATAGTTTGGGCCCTATTGAATAATGAATGTTTTGAATTTTCTCCAAAAGTAAAGTAGTTGCAAACTCATGCTTTTAGAGACTTGTTTGGGCTCATGAGAGGAGTAGAAAAACATCAAAAATTTCAGTCCTGCATGATTCTACCAAGAAATGTGTGTTCATTGAAACCGCTGGTTTTTGATAGTTTGGGCCCTATTGAATAATGAATGTTTTGAATTTTCTCCAAAAGTAAAGTAGTTGCAAACTCATCCTTTTAGAAACTTGTTTGGGCTGTTGAGAGGAGTAAAAAACCATCAAAAATTTCAATCCTGCATGATTCTACCAAGAAATGTGATTCTTCATTCAAAACGCTGGTTTTTGCTATTGGGCTCTATTGAATAATGAATGTTTTGAATTTTCTCCAAAAGTAAAGTAGTTGCAAACTCATGCTTTTAGAGACTTGTTTGGGCTCAAGAGAGGAGTAGAAAAACATCAAAAATTTCAGTCCTGCATGATTCTACCAAGAAATGTGTGTTCATTGAAACCGCTGGTTTTTGATAGTTTGGGCCCTATTGAATAATGAATGTTTTGAATTTTCTCCAAAAGTAAAGTAGTTGCAAACTCATCCTTTTAGAAACTTGTTTGGGCTGTTGAGAGGAGTAAAAAACCATCAAAAATTTCAATCCTGCATGATTCTACCAAGAAATGTGATTCTTCATTCAAAACGCTGGTTTTTGCTATTGGGCTCTATTGAATAATGAATGTTTTGAATTTTCTCCAAAAGTAAAGTAGTTGCAAACTCATGCTTTTAGAGACTTGTTTGGGCTCATGAGAGGAGTAGAAAAACATCAAAAATTTCAGTCCTGCATGATTCTACCAAGAAATGTGTGTTCATTGAAACCGCTGGTTTTTGATAGTTTGGGCCCTATTGAATAATGAATGTTTTGAATTTTCTCCAAAAGTAAAGTAGTTGCAAACTCATCCTTTTAGAAACTTGTTTGGGCTGTTGAGAGGAGTAAAAAACCATCAAAAATTTCAATCCTGCATGATTCTACCAAGAAATGTGATTCTTCATTCAAAACGCTGGTTTTTGCTATTGGGCTCTATTGAATAATGAATGTTTTGAATTTTCTCCAAAAGTAAAGTAGTTGCAAACTCATGCTTTTAGAGACTTGTTTGGGCTCATGAGAGGAGTAGAAAAACATCAAAAATTTCAGTCCTGCATGATTCTACCAAGAAATGTGTGTTCATTGAAACCGCTGGTTTTTGATAGTTTGGGCCCTATTGAATAATGAATGTTTTGAATTTTCTCCAAAAGTAAAGTAGTTGCAAACTCATCCTTTTAGAAACTTGTTTGGGCTGTTGAGAGGAGTAAAAAACCATCAAAAATTTCAATCCTGCATGATTCTACCAAGAAATGTGATTCTTCATTCAAAACGCTGGTTTTTGCTATTGGGCTCTATTGAATAATGAATGTTTTGAATTTTCTCCAAAAGTAAAGTAGTTGCAAACTCATGCTTTTAGAGACTTGTTTGGGCTCATGAGAGGAGTAGAAAAACATCAAAAATTTTAGTCCTGCATGATTCTACCAAGAAATGTGTGTTCATTGAAACCGCTGGTTTTTGATAGTTTGGGCCCTATTGAATAATGAATGTTTTGAATTTTCTCCAAAAGTAAAGTAGTTGCAAACTCATCCTTTTAGAAACTTGTTTGGGCTGTTGAGAGGAGTAAAAAACCATCAAAAATTTCAATCCTGCATGATTTTACCAAGAAATGTGATTCTTCATTCAAAACCTGATTTTTGCTATTGGGCTCTATTGAATAGTGAATGTTTTGAATTTTCTCCAAAAGTAAAGTAGTTGCAAACTCATGCTTTTAGAGACTTGTTTGGGCTCATGAGAGGAGTAGAAAAACATCAAAAATTTCAGTCCTGCATGATTCTACCAAGAAATGTGTTCATTCAAACCGCTGGTTTTTGATAGTTTGGGCCCTATTGAATAATGAATGTTTTGAATTTTCTCCAAAAGTAAAGTAGTTGCAAACTCATCCTTTTAGAAACTTGTTTGGGCTGTTGAGAGGAGTAAAAAAACATAAAAATTTTCAATCCTGCATGATTCTACCAAGAAATGTGATTCTTCATTCAAAACGCTGGTTTTTGCTATTGGGCTCTATTGAATAATGAATGTTTTGAATTTTCTCCAAAAGTAAAGTAGTTGCAAACTCATGCTTTTAGAGACTTGTTTGGGCTCATGAGATGAGTAGAAAAACATCAAAAATTTCAGTCCTGCATGATTCTACCAAGACATGTGTGTTCATTGAAATGGCTGGTTGTTGATAGTTTGGGCCCTATTGAATAATGAATGTTTTGAATTTTCTCCAAAAGTAAAGTAGTTGCAAACTCATCCTTTTAGAAACTTGTTTGGGCTGTTGAGAGGAGTAAAAAACCATCAAAAATGTCAATCCTGCATGATTCTACCAAGAAATGTGATTCTTCATTCAAAACGCTGGTTTTTGCTATTGGGCTCTATTGAATAATGAATGTTTTGAATTTTCTCCAAAAGTAAAGTAGTTGCAAACTCATGCTTTTAGAGACTTGTTTGGGCTCATGAGAGGAGTAGAAAAACATCAAAAATTTCAGTCCTGCATGATTCTACCAAGAAATGTGTGTTCATTGAAACCGCTGGTTTTTGATAGTTTGGGCCCTATTGAATAATGAATGTTTTGAATTTTCTCCAAAAGTAAAGTAGTTGCAAACTCATCCTTTTAGAAACTTGTTTGGGCTGTTGAGAGGAGTAAAAAACCATCAAAAATTTCAATCCTGCATGATTCTACCAAGAAATGTGATTCTTCATTCAAAACGCTGGTTTTTGCTATTGGGCTCTATTGAATAATGAATGTTTTGAATTTTCTCCAAAAGTAAAGTAGTTGCAAACTCATGCTTTTAGAGACTTGTTTGGGCTCATGAGAGGAGTAGAAAAACATCAAAAATTTCAGTCCTGCATGATTCTACCAAGAAATGTGTGTTCATTGAAACCGCTGGTTTTTGATAGTTTGGGCCCTATTGAATAATGAATGTTTTGAATTTTCTCCAAAAGTAAAGTAGTTGCAAACTCATCCTTTTAGAAACTTGTTTGGGCTGTTGAGAGGAGTAAAAAACCATCAAAAATTTCAATCCTGCATGATTCTACCAAGAAATGTGATTCTTCATTCAAAACGCTGGTTTTTGCTATTGGGCTCTATTGAATAATGAATGTTTTGAATTTTCTCCAAAAGTAAAGTAGTTGCAAACTCATGCTTTTAGAGACTTGTTTGGGCTCATGAGAGGAGTAGAAAAACATCAAAAATTTCAGTCCTGCATGATTCTACCAAGAAATGTGTGTTCATTGAAACCGCTGGTTTTTGATAGTTTGGGCCCTATTGAATAATGAATGTTTTGAATTTTCTCCAAAAGTAAAGTAGTTGCAAACTCATGCTTTTAGAGACTTGTTTGGGCTCATGAGAGGAGTAGAAAAACATCAAAAATTTCAGTCCTGCATGATTCTACCAAGAAATGTGTGTTCATTGAAACCGCTGGTTTTTGATAGTTTGGGCCCTATTGAATAATGAATGTTTTGAATTTTCTCCAAAAGTAAAGTAGTTGCAAACTCATCCTTTTAGAAACTTGTTTGGGCTGTTGAGAGGAGTAAAAAACCATCAAAAATTTCAATCCTGCATGATTCTACCAAGAAATGTGATTCTTCATTCAAAACGCTGGTTTTTGCTATTGGGCTCTATTGAATAATGAATGTTTTGAATTTTCTCCAAAAGTAAAGTAGTTGCAAACTCATGCTTTTAGAGACTTGTTTGGGCTCAAGAGAGGAGTAGAAAAACATCAAAAATTTCAGTCCTGCATGATTCTACCAAGAAATGTGTGTTCATTGAAACCGCTGGTTTTTGATAGTTTGGGCCCTATTGAATAATGAATGTTTTGAATTTTCTCCAAAAGTAAAGTAGTTGCAAACTCATCCTTTTAGAAACTTGTTTGGGCTGTTGAGAGGAGTAAAAAACCATCAAAAATTTCAATCCTGCATGATTCTACCAAGAAATGTGATTCTTCATTCAAAACGCTGGTTTTTGCTATTGGGCTCTATTGAATAATGAATGTTTTGAATTTTCTCCAAAAGTAAAGTAGTTGCAAACTCATGCTTTTAGAGACTTGTTTGGGCTCATGAGATGAGTAGAAAAACATCAAAAATTTCAGTCCTGCATGATTCTACCAAGACATGTGTGTTCATTGAAACGGCTGGTTTTTGATAGTTTGGGCCCTATTGAATAATGAATGTTTTGAATTTTCTCCAAAAGTAAAGTAGTTGCAAACTCATCCTTTTAGAAACTTGTTTGGGCTGTTGAGAGGAGTAAAAAACCATCAAAAATTTCAATCCTGCATGATTCTACCAAGAAATGTGATTCTTCATTCAAAACGCTGGTTTTTGCTATTGGGCTCTATTGAATAATGAATGTTTTGAATTTTCTCCAAAAGTAAAGTAGTTGCAAACT
Source organism: Dendrobates tinctorius (assembly GCF_039654945.1). Classification (NCBI taxonomy): domain Eukaryota; kingdom Metazoa; phylum Chordata; class Amphibia; order Anura; family Dendrobatidae; genus Dendrobates; species Dendrobates tinctorius. The sequence goes on along the minus strand of NW_027362178.1, from coordinate 142,048 downwards.
CATGCTTTTAGAGACTTGTTTGGGCTCATGAGAGGAGTAGAAAAACATCAAAAATTTCAGTCCTGCATGATTCTACCAAGAAATGTGTGTTCATTGAAACCGCTGGTTTTTGATAGTTTGGGCCCTATTGAATAATGAATGTTTTGAATTTTCTCCAAAAGTAAAGTAGTTGCAAACTCATCCTTTTAGAAACTTGTTTGGGCTGTTGAGAGGAGTAAAAAACCATCAAAAATTTCAATCCTGCATGATTCTACCAAGAAATGTGATTCTTCATTCAAAACGCTGGTTTTTGCTATTGGGCTCTATTGAATAATGAATGTTTTGAATTTTCTCCAAAAGTAAAGTAGTTGCAAACTCATGCTTTTAGAGACTTGTTTGGGCTCATGAGAGGAGTAGAAAAACATCAAAAATTTCAGTCCTGCATGATTCTACCAAGAAATGTGTGTTCATTGAAACCGCTGGTTTTTGATAGTTTGGGCCCTATTGAATAATGAATGTTTTGAATTTTCTCCAAAAGTAAAGTAGTTGCAAACTCATCCTTTTAGAAACTTGTTTGGGCTGTTGAGAGGAGTAAAAAACCATCAAAAATTTCAATCCTGCATGATTTTACCAAGAAATGTGATTCTTCATTCAAAACCTGATTTTTGCTATTGGGCTCTATTGAATAGTGAATGTTTTGAATTTTCTCCAAAAGTAAAGTAGTTGCAAACTCATGCTTTTAGAGACTTGTTTGGGCTCATGAGAGGAGTAGAAAAACATCAAAAATTTCAGTCCTGCATGATTCTACCAAGAAATGTGTTCATTCAAACCGCTGGTTTTTGATAGTTTGGGCCCTATTGAATAATGAATGTTTTGAATTTTCTCCAAAAGTAAAGTAGTTGCAAACTCATCCTTTTAGAAACTTGTTTGGGCTGTTGAGAGGAGTAAAAAACCATAAAAATTTTCAATCCTGCATGATTCTACCAAGAAATGTGATTCTTCATTCAAAACGCTGTTTTTTGCTATTGGGCTCTATTGAATAATGAATGTTTTGAATTTTCTCCAAAAGTAAAGTAGTTGCAAACTCATGCTTTTAGAGACTTGTTTGGGCTCATGAGATGAGTAGAAAAACATCAAAAATTTCAGTCCTGCATGATTCTACCAAGACATGTGTGTTCATTGAAACGGCTGGTTTTTGATAGTTTGGGCCCTATTGAATAATGAATGTTTTGAATTTTCTCAAAAAGTAAAGTAGTTGCAAACTCATCCTTTTAGAAACTTGTTTGGGCTGTTGAGAGGAGTAAAAAACCATCAAAAATTTCAATCCTGCATGATTCTACCAAGAAATGTGATTCTTCATTCAAAACGCTGGTTTTTGCTATTGGGCTCTATTGAATAATGAATGTTTTGAATTTTCTCCAAAAGTAAAGTAGTTGCAAACTCATGCTTTTAGAGACTTGTTTGGGCTCATGAGAGGAGTAGAAAAACATCAAAAATTTCAGTCCTGCATGATTCTACCAAGAAATGTGTGTTCATTGAAACCGCTGGTTTTTGATAGTTTGGGCCCTATTGAATAATGAATGTTTTGAATTTTCTCCAAAAGTAAAGTAGTTGCAAACTCATCCTTTTAGAAACTTGTTTGGGCTGTTGAGAGGAGTAAAAAACCATCAAAAATTTCAATCCTGCATGATTCTACCAAGAAATGTGATTCTTCATTCAAAACGCTGGTTTTTGCTATTGGGCTCTATTGAATAATGAATGTTTTGAATTTTCTCCAAAAGTAAAGTAGTTGCAAACTCATGCTTTTAGAGACTTGTTTGGGCTCATGAGAGGAGTAGAAAAACATCAAAAATTTCAGTCCTGCATGATTCTACCAAGAAATGTGTGTTCATTGAAACCGCTGGTTTTTGATAGTTTGGGCCCTATTGAATAATGAATGTTTTGAATTTTCTCCAAAAGTAAAGTAGTTGCAAACTCATCCTTTTAGAAACTTGTTTGGGCTGTTGAGAGGAGTAAAAAACCATCAAAAATTTCAATCCTGCATGATTCTACCAAGAAATGTGATTCTTCATTCAAAACGCTGGTTTTTGCTATTGGGCTCTATTGAATAATGAATGTTTTGAATTTTCTCCAAAAGTAAAGTAGTTGCAAACTCATGCTTTTAGAGACTTGTTTGGGCTCATGAGAGGAGTAGAAAAACATCAAAAATTTCAGTCCTGCATGATTCTACCAAGAAATATGTTCATTCAAACCGCTGGTTTTTGATAGTTTGGGCCCTATTGAATAATGAATGTTTTGAATTTTCTCCAAAAGTAAAGTAGTTGCAAACTCATCCTTTTAGAAACTTGTTTGGGCTGTTGAGAGGAGTAAAAAACCATAAAAATTTTCAATCCTGCATGATTCTACCAAGAAATGTGATTCTTCATTCAAAACGCTGTTTTTTGCTATTGGGCTCTATTGAATAATGAATGTTTTGAATTTTCTCCAAAAGTAAAGTAGTTGCAAACTCATGCTTTTAGAGACTTGTTTGGGCTCATGAGATGAGTAGAAAAACATCAAAAATTTCAGTCCTGCATGATTCTACCAAGACATGTGTGTTCATTGAAACGGCTGGTTTTTGATAGTTTGGGCCCTATTGAATAATGAATGTTTTGAATTTTCTCAAAAAGTAAAGTAGTTGCAAACTCATCCTTTTAGAAACTTGTTTGGGCTGTTGAGAGGAGTAAAAAACCATCAAAAATTTCAATCCTGCATGATTCTACCAAGAAATGTGATTCTTCATTCAAAACGCTGGTTTTTGCTATTGGGCTCTATTGAATAATGAATGTTTTGAATTTTCTCCAAAAGTAAAGTAGTTGCAAACTCATGCTTTTAGAGACTTGTTTGGGCTCATGAGAGGAGTAGAAAAACATCAAAAATTTCAGTCCTGCATGATTCTACCAAGAAATGTGTGTTCATTGAAACCGCTGGTTTTTGATAGTTTGGGCCCTATTGAATAATGAATGTTTTGAATTTTCTCCAAAAGTAAAGTAGTTGCAAACTCATCCTTTTAGAAACTTGTTTGGGCTGTTGAGAGGAGTAAAAAACCATCAAAAATTTCAATCCTGCATGATTCTACCAAGAAATGTGATTCTTCATTCAAAACGCTGGTTTTTGCTATTGGGCTCTATTGAATAATGAATGTTTTGAATTTTCTCCAAAAGTAAAGTAGTTGCAAACTCATGCTTTTAGAGACTTGTTTGGGCTCATGAGAGGAGTAGAAAAACATCAAAAATTTCAGTCCTGCATGATTCTACCAAGAAATGTGTGTTCATTGAAACCGCTGGTTTTTGATAGTTTGGGCCCTATTGAATAATGAATGTTTTGAATTTTCTCCAAAAGTAAAGTAGTTGCAAACTCATCCTTTTAGAAACTTGTTTGGGCTGTTGAGAGGAGTAAAAAACCATCAAAAATTTCAATCCTGCATGATTCTACCAAGAAATGTGATTCTTCATTCAAAACGCTGGTTTTTGCTATTGGGCTCTATTGAATAATGAATGTTTTGAATTTTCTCCAAAAGTAAAGTAGTTGCAAACTCATGCTTTTAGAGACTTGTTTGGGCTCATGAGAGGAGTAGAAAAACATCAAAAATTTCAGTCCTGCATGATTCTACCAAGAAATATGTTCATTCAAACCGCTGGTTTTTGATAGTTTGGGCCCTATTGAATAATGAATGTTTTGAATTTTCTCCAAAAGTAAAGTAGTTGCAAACTCATCCTTTTAGAAACTTGTTTGGGCTGTTGAGAGGAGTAAAAAACCATCAAAAATTTCAATCCTGCATGATTCTACCAAGAAATGTGATTCTTCATTCAAAACGCTGGTTTTTGCTATTGGGCTCTATTGAATAATGAATGTTTTGAATTTTCTCCAAAAGTAAAGTAGTTGCAAACTCATGCTTTTAGAGACTTGTTTGGGCTCATGAGATGAGTAGAAAAACATCAAAAATTTCAGTCCTGCATGATTCTACCAAGAAATGTGTGTTCATTGAAACGGCTGGTTTTTGATAGTTTGGGCCCTATTGAATAATGAATGTTTTGAATTTTCTCCAAAAGTAAAGTAGTTGCAAACTCATCCTTTTAGAAACTTGTTTGGGCTGTTGAGAGGAGTAAAAAACCATCAAAAATTTCAATCCTGCATGATTCTACCAAGAAATGTGATTCTTCATTCAAAACGCTGGTTTTTGCTATTGGGCTCTATTGAATAATGAATGTTTTGAATTTTCTCCAAAAGTAAAGTAGTTGCAAACTCATGCTTTTAGAGACTTGTTTGGGCTCATGAGAGGAGTAGAAAAACATCAAAAATTTCAGTCCTGCATGATTCTACCAAGAAATGTGTGTTCATTGAAACCGCTGGTTTTTGATAGTTTGGGCCCTATTGAATAATGAATGTTTTGAATTTTCTCCAAAAGTAAAGTAGTTGCAAACTCATGCTTTTAGAGACTTGTTTGGGCTCATGAGAGGAGTAGAAAAACATCAAAAATTTCAGTCCTGCATGATTCTACCAAGAAATGTGTGTTCATTGAAACCGCTGGTTTTTGATAGTTTGGGCCCTATTGAATAATGAATGTTTTGAATTTTCTCCAAAAGTAAAGTAGTTGCAAACTCATCCTTTTAGAAACTTGTTTGGGCTGTTGAGAGGAGTAAAAAACCATCAAAAATTTCAATCCTGCATGATTCTACCAAGAAATGTGATTCTTCATTCAAAACGCTGGTTTTTGCTATTGGGCTCTATTGAATAATGAATGTTTTGAATTTTCTCCAAAAGTAAAGTAGTTGCAAACTCATGCTTTTAGAGACTTGTTTGGGCTCAAGAGAGGAGTAGAAAAACATCAAAAATTTCAGTCCTGCATGATTCTACCAAGAAATGTGTGTTCATTGAAACCGCTGGTTTTTGATAGTTTGGGCCCTATTGAATAATGAATGTTTTGAATTTTCTCCAAAAGTAAAGTAGTTGCAAACTCATCCTTTTAGAAACTTGTTTGGGCTGTTGAGAGGAGTAAAAAACCATCAAAAATTTCAATCCTGCATGATTCTACCAAGAAATGTGATTCTTCATTCAAAACGCTGGTTTTTGCTATTGGGCTCTATTGAATAATGAATGTTTTGAATTTTCTCCAAAAGTAAAGTAGTTGCAAACTCATGCTTTTAGAGACTTGTTTGGGCTCATGAGAGGAGTAGAAAAACATCAAAAATTTCAGTCCTGCATGATTCTACCAAGAAATGTGTGTTCATTGAAACCGCTGGTTTTTGATAGTTTGGGCCCTATTGAATAATGAATGTTTTGAATTTTCTCCAAAAGTAAAGTAGTTGCAAACTCATCCTTTTAGAAACTTGTTTGGGCTGTTGAGAGGAGTAAAAAACCATCAAAAATTTCAATCCTGCATGATTCTACCAAGAAATGTGATTCTTCATTCAAAACGCTGGTTTTTGCTATTGGGCTCTATTGAATAATGAATGTTTTGAATTTTCTCCAAAAGTAAAGTAGTTGCAAACTCATGCTTTTAGAGACTTGTTTGGGCTCATGAGAGGAGTAGAAAAACATCAAAAATTTCAGTCCTGCATGATTCTACCAAGAAATGTGTGTTCATTCAAACCGCTGGTTTTTGATAGTTTGGGCCCTATTGAATAATGAATGTTTTGAATTTTCTCCAAAAGTAAAGTAGTTGCAAACTCATGCTTTTAGAGACTTGTTTGGGCTCATGAGAGGAGTAGAAAAACATCAAAAATTTCAGTCCTGCATGATTCTACCAAGAAATGTGTGTTCATTGAAACCGCTGGTTTTTGATAGTTTGGGCCCTATTGAATAATGAATGTTTTGAATTTTCTCCAAAAGTAAAGTAGTTGCAAACTCATCCTTTTAGAAACTTGTTTGGGCTGTTGAGAGGAGTAAAAAACCATCAAAAATTTCAATCCTGCATGATTCTACCAAGAAATGTGATTCTTCATTCAAAATGCTGGTTTTTGCTATTGGGCTCTATTGAATAATGAATGTTTTGAATTTTCTCCAAAAGTAAAGTAGTTGCAAACTCATGCTTTTAGAGACTTGTTTGGGCTCATGAGAGGAGTAGAAAAACATCAAAAATTTCAGTCCTGCATGATTCTACCAAGAAATGTGTGTTCATTGAAACCGCTGGTTTTTGATAGTTTGGGCCCTATTGAATAATGAATGTTTTGAATTTTCTCCAAAAGTAAAGTAGTTGCAAACTCATGCTTTTAGAGACTTGTTTGGGCTCATGAGAGGAGTAGAAAAACATCAAAAATTTCAGTCCTGCATGATTCTACCAAGAAATGTGTGTTCATTGAAACCGCTGGTTTTTGATAGTTTGGGCCCTATTGAATAATGAATGTTTTGAATTTTCTCCAAAAGTAAAGTAGTTGCAAACTCATCCTTTTAGAAACTTGTTTGGGCTGTTGAGAGGAGTAAAAAACCATCAAAAATTTCAATCCTGCATGATTCTACCAAGAAATGTGATTCTTCATTCAAAACGCTGGTTTTTGCTATTGGGCTCTATTGAATAATGAATGTTTTGAATTTTCTCCAAAAGTAAAGTAGTTGCAAACTCATGCTTTTAGAGACTTGTTTGGGCTCAAGAGAGGAGTAGAAAAACATCAAAAATTTCAGTCCTGCATGATTCTACCAAGAAATGTGTGTTCATTGAAACCGCTGGTTTTTGATAGTTTGGGCCCTATTGAATAATGAATGTTTTGAATTTTCTCCAAAAGTAAAGTAGTTGCAAACTCATCCTTTTAGAAACTTGTTTGGGCTGTTGAGAGGAGTAAAAAACCATCAAAAATTTCAATCCTGCATGATTCTACCAAGAAATGTGATTCTTCATTCAAAACGCTGGTTTTTGCTATTGGGCTCTATTGAATAATGAATGTTTTGAATTTTCTCCAAAAGTAAAGTAGTTGCAAACTCATGCTTTTAGAGACTTGTTTGGGCTCATGAGAGGAGTAGAAAAACATCAAAAATTTCAGTCCTGCATGATTCTACCAAGAAATGTGTGTTCATTGAAACCGCTGGTTTTTGATAGTTTGGGCCCTATTGAATAATGAATGTTTTGAATTTTCTCCAAAAGTAAAGTAGTTGCAAACTCATCCTTTTAGAAACTTGTTTGGGCTGTTGAGAGGAGTAAAAAACCATCAAAAATTTCAATCCTGCATGATTCTACCAAGAAATGTGATTCTTCATTCAAAACGCTGGTTTTTGCTATTGGGCTCTATTGAATAATGAATGTTTTGAATTTTCTCCAAAAGTAAAGTAGTTGCAAACTCATGCTTTTAGAGACTTGTTTGGGCTCATGAGAGGAGTAGAAAAACATCAAAAATTTCAGTCCTGCATGATTCTACCAAGAAATGTGTGTTCATTGAAACCGCTGGTTTTTGATAGTTTGGGCCCTATTGAATAATGAATGTTTTGAATTTTCTCCAAAAGTAAAGTAGTTGCAAACTCATCCTTTTAGAAACTTGTTTGGGCTGTTGAGAGGAGTAAAAAACCATCAAAAATTTCAATCCTGCATGATTCTACCAAGAAATGTGATTCTTCATTCAAAACGCTGGTTTTTGCTATTGGGCTCTATTGAATAATGAATGTTTTGAATTTTCTCCAAAAGTAAAGTAGTTGCAAACTCATGCTTTTAGAGACTTGTTTGGGCTCATGAGAGGAGTAGAAAAACATCAAAAATTTTAGTCCTGCATGATTCTACCAAGAAATGTGTGTTCATTGAAACCGCTGGTTTTTGATAGTTTGGGCCCTATTGAATAATGAATGTTTTGAATTTTCTCCAAAAGTAAAGTAGTTGCAAACTCATCCTTTTAGAAACTTGTTTGGGCTGTTGAGAGGAGTAAAAAACCATCAAAAATTTCAATCCTGCATGATTTTACCAAGAAATGTGATTCTTCATTCAAAACCTGATTTTTGCTATTGGGCTCTATTGAATAGTGAATGTTTTGAATTTTCTCCAAAAGTAAAGTAGTTGCAAACTCATGCTTTTAGAGACTTGTTTGGGCTCATGAGAGGAGTAGAAAAACATCAAAAATTTCAGTCCTGCATGATTCTACCAAGAAATGTGTTCATTCAAACCGCTGGTTTTTGATAGTTTGGGCCCTATTGAATAATGAATGTTTTGAATTTTCTCCAAAAGTAAAGTAGTTGCAAACTCATCCTTTTAGAAACTTGTTTGGGCTGTTGAGAGGAGTAAAAAAACATAAAAATTTTCAATCCTGCATGATTCTACCAAGAAATGTGATTCTTCATTCAAAACGCTGGTTTTTGCTATTGGGCTCTATTGAATAATGAATGTTTTGAATTTTCTCCAAAAGTAAAGTAGTTGCAAACTCATGCTTTTAGAGACTTGTTTGGGCTCATGAGATGAGTAGAAAAACATCAAAAATTTCAGTCCTGCATGATTCTACCAAGACATGTGTGTTCATTGAAATGGCTGGTTGTTGATAGTTTGGGCCCTATTGAATAATGAATGTTTTGAATTTTCTCCAAAAGTAAAGTAGTTGCAAACTCATCCTTTTAGAAACTTGTTTGGGCTGTTGAGAGGAGTAAAAAACCATCAAAAATGTCAATCCTGCATGATTCTACCAAGAAATGTGATTCTTCATTCAAAACGCTGGTTTTTGCTATTGGGCTCTATTGAATAATGAATGTTTTGAATTTTCTCCAAAAGTAAAGTAGTTGCAAACTCATGCTTTTAGAGACTTGTTTGGGCTCATGAGAGGAGTAGAAAAACATCAAAAATTTCAGTCCTGCATGATTCTACCAAGAAATGTGTGTTCATTGAAACCGCTGGTTTTTGATAGTTTGGGCCCTATTGAATAATGAATGTTTTGAATTTTCTCCAAAAGTAAAGTAGTTGCAAACTCATCCTTTTAGAAACTTGTTTGGGCTGTTGAGAGGAGTAAAAAACCATCAAAAATTTCAATCCTGCATGATTCTACCAAGAAATGTGATTCTTCATTCAAAACGCTGGTTTTTGCTATTGGGCTCTATTGAATAATGAATGTTTTGAATTTTCTCCAAAAGTAAAGTAGTTGCAAACTCATGCTTTTAGAGACTTGTTTGGGCTCATGAGAGGAGTAGAAAAACATCAAAAATTTCAGTCCTGCATGATTCTACCAAGAAATGTGTGTTCATTGAAACCGCTGGTTTTTGATAGTTTGGGCCCTATTGAATAATGAATGTTTTGAATTTTCTCCAAAAGTAAAGTAGTTGCAAACTCATCCTTTTAGAAACTTGTTTGGGCTGTTGAGAGGAGTAAAAAACCATCAAAAATTTCAATCCTGCATGATTCTACCAAGAAATGTGATTCTTCATTCAAAACGCTGGTTTTTGCTATTGGGCTCTATTGAATAATGAATGTTTTGAATTTTCTCCAAAAGTAAAGTAGTTGCAAACTCATGCTTTTAGAGACTTGTTTGGGCTCATGAGAGGAGTAGAAAAACATCAAAAATTTCAGTCCTGCATGATTCTACCAAGAAATGTGTGTTCATTGAAACCGCTGGTTTTTGATAGTTTGGGCCCTATTGAATAATGAATGTTTTGAATTTTCTCCAAAAGTAAAGTAGTTGCAAACTCATGCTTTTAGAGACTTGTTTGGGCTCATGAGAGGAGTAGAAAAACATCAAAAATTTCAGTCCTGCATGATTCTACCAAGAAATGTGTGTTCATTGAAACCGCTGGTTTTTGATAGTTTGGGCCCTATTGAATAATGAATGTTTTGAATTTTCTCCAAAAGTAAAGTAGTTGCAAACTCATCCTTTTAGAAACTTGTTTGGGCTGTTGAGAGGAGTAAAAAACCATCAAAAATTTCAATCCTGCATGATTCTACCAAGAAATGTGATTCTTCATTCAAAACGCTGGTTTTTGCTATTGGGCTCTATTGAATAATGAATGTTTTGAATTTTCTCCAAAAGTAAAGTAGTTGCAAACTCATGCTTTTAGAGACTTGTTTGGGCTCAAGAGAGGAGTAGAAAAACATCAAAAATTTCAGTCCTGCATGATTCTACCAAGAAATGTGTGTTCATTGAAACCGCTGGTTTTTGATAGTTTGGGCCCTATTGAATAATGAATGTTTTGAATTTTCTCCAAAAGTAAAGTAGTTGCAAACTCATCCTTTTAGAAACTTGTTTGGGCTGTTGAGAGGAGTAAAAAACCATCAAAAATTTCAATCCTGCATGATTCTACCAAGAAATGTGATTCTTCATTCAAAACGCTGGTTTTTGCTATTGGGCTCTATTGAATAATGAATGTTTTGAATTTTCTCCAAAAGTAAAGTAGTTGCAAACTCATGCTTTTAGAGACTTGTTTGGGCTCATGAGAGGAGTAGAAAAACATCAAAAATTTCAGTCCTGCATGATTCTACCAAGAAATGTGTGTTCATTGAATCCGCTGGTTTTTGATAGTTTGGGCCCTATTGAATAATGAATGTTTTGAATTTTCTCCAAAAGTAAAGTAGTTGCAAACTCATCCTTTTAGAAACTTGTTTGGGCTGTTGAGAGGAGTAAAAAACCATCAAAAATTTCAATCCTGCATGATTCTACCAAGAAATGTGATTCTTCATTCACAACGCTGGTTTTTGCTATTGGGCTCTATGGAATAATGAATGTTTTGAATTTTCTCCAAAAGTAAAGTAGTTGCAAACTCATGCTTTTAGAGACTTGTTTGGGCTCATGAGAGGAGTAGAAAAACATCAAAAATTTCAGTCCTGCATGATTCTACCAAGAAATGTGTGTTCATTGAAACCGCTGGTTTTTGATAGTTTGGGCCCTATTGAATAATGAATGTTTTGAATTTTCTCCAAAAGTAAAGTAGTTGCAAACTCATGCTTTTAGAGACTTGTTTGGGCTCATGAGAGGAGTAGAAAAACATCAAAAATTTCAGTCCTGCATGATTCTACCAAGAAATGTGTGTTCATTGAAACCGCTGGTTTTTGATATTTTGGGCCCTATTGAATAATGAATGTTTTGAATTTTCTCCAAAAGTAAAGTAGTTGCAAACTCATCATTTTAGAAACTTGTTTGGGCTGTTGAGAGGAGTAAAAAACCATCAAAAATTTCTATCCTGCATGATTTTAACAAGAAATGTGATTCTTCATTCAAAACCTGATTTTTGCTATTGGGCTCTATTGAATAGTGAATGTTTTGAATTTTCTCCAAAAGTAAAGTAGTTGCAAACTCATGCTTTTAGAGACTTGTTTGGGCTCATGAGAGGAGTAGAAAAACATCAAAAATTTCAGTCCTGCATGATTCTACCAAGAAATGTGTTCATTCAAACCGCTGGTTTTTGATAGTTTGGGCCCTATTGAATAATGAATGTTTTGAATTTTCTCCAAAAGTAAAGTAGTTGCAAACTCATCCTTTTAGAAACTTGTTTGGGCTGTTGAGAGGAGTAAAAAACCATCAAAAATTTCAATCCTGCATGATTCTACCAAGAAATGTGATTCTTCATTCAAAACGCTGGTTTTTGCTATTGGGCTCTATTGAATAATGAATGTTTTGAATTTTCTCCAAAAGTAAAGTAGTTGCAAACTCATGCTTTTAGAGACTTGTTTGGGCTCATGAGAGGAGTAGAAAAACATCAAAAATTTCAGTCCTGCATGATTCTACCAAGAAATGTGTGTTCTTTGAAACCGCTGGTTTTTGATAGTTTGGGCCCTATTGAATAATGAATGTTTTGAATTTTCTCCAAAAGTAAAGTAGTTGCAAACTCATCCTTTTAGAAACTTGTTTGGGCTGTTGAGAGGAGTAAAAAACCATCAAAAATTTCAATCCTGCATGATTCTACCAAGAAATGTGATTCTTCATTCAAAACGCTGGTTTTTGCTATTGGGCTCTATTGAATAATGAATGTTTTGAATTTTCTCCAAAAGTAAAGTAGTTGCAAACTCATGCTTTTAGAGACTTGTTTGGGCTCATGAGAGGAGTAGAAAAACATCAAAAATTTCAGTCCTGCATGATTCTACCAAGAAATGTGTGTTCATTGAAACCGCTGGTTTTTGATAGTTTGGGCCCTATTGAATAATGAATGTTTTGAATTTTCTCCAAAAGTAAAGTAGTTGCAAACTCATCCTTTTAGAAACTTGTTTGGGCTGTTGAGAGGAGTAAAAAACCATCAAAAATTTCAATCCTGCATGATTCTACCAAGAAATGTGATTCTTCATTCAAAACGCTGGTTTTTGCTATTGGGCTCTATTGAATAATGAATGTTTTGAATTTTCTCCAAAAGTAAAGTAGTTGCAAACTCATGCTTTTAGAGACTTGTTTGGGCTCATGAGAGGAGTAGAAAAACATCAAAAATTTCAGTCCTGCATGATTCTACCAAGAAATGTGTGTTCATTGAAACCGCTGGTTTTTGATAGTTTGGGCCCTATTGAATAATGAATGTTTTGAATTTTCTCCAAAAGTAAAGTAGTTGCAAACTCATCCTTTTAGAAACTTGTTTGGGCTGTTGAGAGGAGTAAAAAACCATCAAAAATTTCAATCCTGCATGATTCTACCAAGAAATGTGATTCTTCATTCAAAACGCTGGTTTTTGCTATTGGGCTCTATTGAATAATGAATGTTTTGAATTTTCTCCAAAAGTAAAGTAGTTGCAAACTCATGCTTTTAGAGACTTGTTTGGGCTCATGAGATGAGTAGAAAAACATCAAAAATTTCAGTCCTGCATGATTCTACCAAGACATGTGTGTTCATTGAAACGGCTGGTTTTTGATAGTTTGGGCCCTATTGAATAATGAATGTTTTGAATTTTCTCCAAAAGTAAAGTAGTTGCAAACTCATCCTTTTAGAAACTTGTTTGGGCTGTTGAGAGGAGTAAAAAACCATCAAAAATTTCAATCCTGCATGATTCTACCAAGAAATGTGATTCTTCATTCAAAACGCTGGTTTTTGCTATTGGGCTCTATTGAATAATGAATGTTTTGAATTTTCTCCAAAAGTAAAGTAGTTGCAAACTCATGCTTTTAGAGACTTGTTTGGGCTCATGAGAGGAGTAGAAAAACATCAAAAATTTCAGTCCTGCATGATTCTACCAAGAAATGTGTGTTCATTGAAACCGCTGGTTTTTGATAGTTTGGGCCCTATTGAATAATGAATGTTTTGAATTTTCTCCAAAAGTAAAGTAGTTGCAAACTCATCCTTTTAGAAACTTGTTTGGGCTGTTGAGAGGAGTAAAAAACCATCAAAAATTTCAATCCTGCATGATTCTACCAAGAAATGTGATTCTTCATTCACAACGCTGGTTTTTGCTATTGGGCTCTATGGAATAATGAATGTTTTGAATTTTCTCCAAAAGTAAAGTAGTTGCAAACTCATGCTTTTAGAGACTTGTTTGGGCTCATGAGAGGAGTAGAAAAACATCAAAAATTTCAGTCCTGCATGATTCTACCAAGAAATGTGTGTTCATTGAAACCGCTGGTTTTTGATAGTTTGGGCCCTATTGAATAATGAATGTTTTGAATTTTCTCCAAAAGTAAAGTAGTTGCAAACTCATGCTTTTAGAGACTTGTTTGGGCTCATGAGAGGAGTAGAAAAACATCAAAAATTTCAGTCCTGCATGATTCTACCAAGAAATGTGTGTTCATTGAAACCGCTGGTTTTTGATATTTTGGGCCCTATTGAATAATGAATGTTTTGAATTTTCTCCAAAAGTAAAGTAGTTGCAAACTCATCATTTTAGAAACTTGTTTGGGCTGTTGAGAGGAGTAAAAAACCATCAAAAATTTCAATCCTGCATGATTTTAACAAGAAATGTGATTCTTCATTCAAAACCTGATTTTTGCTATTGGGCTCTATTGAATAGTGAATGTTTTGAATTTTCTCCAAAAGTAAAGTAGTTGCAAACTCATGCTTTTAGAGACTTGTTTGGGCTCATGAGAGGAGTAGAAAAACATCAAAAATTTCAGTCCTGCATGATTCTACCAAGAAATGTGTTCATTCAAACCGCTGGTTTTTGATAGTTTGGGCCCTATTGAATAATGAATGTTTTGAATTTTCTCCAAAAGTAAAGTAGTTGCAAACTCATCCTTTTAGAAACTTGTTTGGGCTGTTGAGAGGAGTAAAAAACCATCAAAAATTTCAATCCTGCATGATTCTACCAAGAAATGTGATTCTTCATTCAAAACGCTGGTTTTTGCTATTGGGCTCTATTGAATAATGAATGTTTTGAATTTTCTCCAAAAGTAAAGTAGTTGCAAACTCATGCTTTTAGAGACTTGTTTGGGCTCATGAGAGGAGTAGAAAAACATCAAAAATTTCAGTCCTGCATGATTCTACCAAGAAATGTGTGTTCATTGAAACCGCTGGTTTTTGATAGTTTGGGCCCTATTGAATAATGAATGTTTTGAATTTTCTCCAAAAGTAAAGTAGTTGCAAACTCATCCTTTTAGAAACTTGTTTGGGCTGTTGAGAGGAGTAAAAAACCATCAAAAATTTCAATCCTGCATGATTCTACCAAGAAATGTGATTCTTCATTCAAAACGCTGGTTTTTGCTATTGGGCTCTATTGAATAATGAATGTTTTGAATTTTCTCCAAAAGTAAAGTAGTTGCAAACTCATGCTTTTAGAGACTTGTTTGGGCTCATGAGAGGAGTAGAAAAACATCAAAAATTTCAGTCCTGCATGATTCTACCAAGAAATGTGTGTTCATTGAAACCGCTGGTTTTTGATAGTTTGGGCCCTATTGAATAATGAATGTTTTGAATTTTCTCCAAAAGTAAAGTAGTTGCAAACTCATCCTTTTAGAAACTTGTTTGGGCTGTTGAGAGGAGTAAAAAACCATCAAAAATTTCAATCCTGCATGATTCTACCAAGAAATGTGATTCTTCATTCAAAACGCTGGTTTTTGCTATTGGGCTCTATTGAATAATGAATGTTTTGAATTTTCTCCAAAAGTAAAGTAGTTGCAAACTCATGCTTTTAGAGACTTGTTTGGGCTCATGAGATGAGTAGAAAAACATCAAAAATTTCAGTCCTGCATGATTCTACCAAGAAATGTGTGTTCATTGAAACGGCTGGTTTTTGATAGTTTGGGCCCTATTGAATAATGAATGTTTTGAATTTTCTCCAAAAGTAAAGTAGTTGCAAACTCATCCTTTTAGAAACTTGTTTGGGCTGTTGAGAGGAGTAAAAAACCATCAAAAATTTCAATCCTGCATGATTCTACCAAGAAATGTGATTCTTCATTCAAAACGCTGGTTTTTGCTATTGGGCTCTATTGAATAATGAATGTTTTGAATTTTCTCCAAAAGTAAAGTAGTTGCAAACTCATGCTTTTAGAGACTTGTTTGGGCTCATGAGAGGAGTAGAAAAACATCAAAAATTTCAGTCCTGCATGATTCTACCAAGAAATGTGTGTTCATTGAAACCGCTGGTTTTTGATAGTTTGGGCCCTATTGAATAATGAATGTTTTGAATTTTCTCCAAAAGTAAAGTAGTTGCAAACTCATGCTTTTAGAGACTTGTTTGGGCTCATGAGAGGAGTAGAAAAACATCAAAAATTTCAGTCCTGCATGATTCTACCAAGAAATGTGTGTTCATTGAAACCGCTGGTTTTTGATAGTTTGGGCCCTATTGAATAATGAATGTTTTGAATTTTCTCCAAAAGTAAAGTAGTTGCAAACTCATCCTTTTAGAAACTTGTTTGGGCTGTTGAGAGGAGTAAAAAACCATCAAAAATTTCAATCCTGCATGATTCTACCAAGAAATGTGATTCTTCATTCAAAACGCTGGTTTTTGCTATTGGGCTCTATTGAATAATGAATGTTTTGAATTTTCTCCAAAAGTAAAGTAGTTGCAAACTCATGCTTTTAGAGACTTGTTTGGGCTCAAGAGAGGAGTAGAAAAACATCAAAAATTTCAGTCCTGCATGATTCTACCAAGAAATGTGTGTTCATTGAAACCGCTGGTTTTTGATAGTTTGGGCCCTATTGAATAATGAATGTTTTGAATTTTCTCCAAAAGTAAAGTAGTTGCAAACTCATCCTTTTAGAAACTTGTTTGGGCTGTTGAGAGGAGTAAAAAACCATCAAAAATTTCAATCCTGCATGATTCTACCAAGAAATGTGATTCTTCATTCAAAACGCTGGTTTTTGCTATTGGGCTCTATTGAATAATGAATGTTTTGAATTTTCTCCAAAAGTAAAGTAGTTGCAAACTCATGCTTTTAGAGACTTGTTTGGGCTCATGAGAGGAGTAGAAAAACATCAAAAATTTCAGTCCTGCATGATTCTACCAAGAAATGTGTGTTCATTGAAACCGCTGGTTTTTGATAGTTTGGGCCCTATTGAATAATGAATGTTTTGAATTTTCTCCAAAAGTAAAGTAGTTGCAAACTCATCCTTTTAGAAACTTGTTTGGGCTGTTGAGAGGAGTAAAAAACCATCAAAAATTTCAATCCTGCATGATTCTACCAAGAAATGTGATTCTTCATTCAAAACGCTGGTTTTTGCTATTGGGCTCTATTGAATAATGAATGTTTTGAATTTTCTCCAAAAGTAAAGTAGTTGCAAACTCATGCTTTTAGAGACTTGTTTGGGCTCATGAGAGGAGTAGAAAAACATCAAAAATTTCAGTCCTGCATGATTCTACCAAGAAATGTGTGTTCATTCAAACCGCTGGTTTTTGATAGTTTGGGCCCTATTGAATAATGAATGTTTTGAATTTTCTCCAAAAGTAAAGTAGTTGCAAACTCATGCTTTTAGAGACTTGTTTGGGCTCATGAGAGGAGTAGAAAAACATCAAAAATTTCAGTCCTGCATGATTCTACCAAGAAATGTGTGTTCATTGAAACCGCTGGTTTTTGATAGTTTGGGCCCTATTGAATAATGAATGTTTTGAATTTTCTCCAAAAGTAAAGTAGTTGCAAACTCATCCTTTTAGAAACTTGTTTGGGCTGTTGAGAGGAGTAAAAAACCATCAAAAATTTCAATCCTGCATGATTCTACCAAGAAATGTGATTCTTCATTCAAAATGCTGGTTTTTGCTATTGGGCTCTATTGAATAATGAATGTTTTGAATTTTCTCCAAAAGTAAAGTAGTTGCAAACTCATGCTTTTAGAGACTTGTTTGGGCTCATGAGAGGAGTAGAAAAACATCAAAAATTTCAGTCCTGCATGATTCTACCAAGAAATGTGTGTTCATTGAAACCGCTGGTTTTTGATAGTTTGGGCCCTATTGAATAATGAATGTTTTGAATTTTCTCCAAAAGTAAAGTAGTTGCAAACTCATGCTTTTAGAGACTTGTTTGGGCTCATGAGAGGAGTAGAAAAACATCAAAAATTTCAGTCCTGCATGATTCTACCAAGAAATGTGTGTTCATTGAAACCGCTGGTTTTTGATAGTTTGGGCCCTATTGAATAATGAATGTTTTGAATTTTCTCCAAAAGTAAAGTAGTTGCAAACTCATCCTTTTAGAAACTTGTTTGGGCTGTTGAGAGGAGTAAAAAACCATCAAAAATTTCAATCCTGCATGATTCTACCAAGAAATGTGATTCTTCATTCAAAACGCTGGTTTTTGCTATTGGGCTCTATTGAATAATGAATGTTTTGAATTTTCTCCAAAAGTAAAGTAGTTGCAAACTCATGCTTTTAGAGACTTGTTTGGGCTCAAGAGAGGAGTAGAAAAACATCAAAAATTTCAGTCCTGCATGATTCTACCAAGAAATGTGTGTTCATTGAAACCGCTGGTTTTTGATAGTTTGGGCCCTATTGAATAATGAATGTTTTGAATTTTCTCCAAAAGTAAAGTAGTTGCAAACTCATCCTTTTAGAAACTTGTTTGGGCTGTTGAGAGGAGTAAAAAACCATCAAAAATTTCAATCCTGCATGATTCTACCAAGAAATGTGATTCTTCATTCAAAACGCTGGTTTTTGCTATTGGGCTCTATTGAATAATGAATGTTTTGAATTTTCTCCAAAAGTAAAGTAGTTGCAAACTCATGCTTTTAGAGACTTGTTTGGGCTCATGAGAGGAGTAGAAAAACATCAAAAATTTCAGTCCTGCATGATTCTACCAAGAAATGTGTGTTCATTGAAACCGCTGGTTTTTGATAGTTTGGGCCCTATTGAATAATGAATGTTTTGAATTTTCTCCAAAAGTAAAGTAGTTGCAAACTCATCCTTTTAGAAACTTGTTTGGGCTGTTGAGAGGAGTAAAAAACCATCAAAAATTTCAATCCTGCATGATTCTACCAAGAAATGTGATTCTTCATTCAAAACGCTGGTTTTTGCTATTGGGCTCTATTGAATAATGAATGTTTTGAATTTTCTCCAAAAGTAAAGTAGTTGCAAACTCATGCTTTTTAGAGACTTGTTTGGGCTCATGAGAGGAGTAGAAAAACATCAAAAATTTCAGTCCTGCATGATTCTACCAAGAAATGTGTGTTCATTCAAACCGCTGGTTTTTGATAGTTTGGGCCCTATTGAATAATGAATGTTTTGAATTTTCTCCAAAAGTAAAGTAGTTGCAAACTCATGCTTTTAGAGACTTGTTTGGGCTCATGAGAGGAGTAGAAAAACATCAAAAATTTCAGTCCTGCATGATTCTACCAAGAAATGTGTGTTCATTGAAACCGCTGGTTTTTGATAGTTTGGGCCCTATTGAATAATGAATGTTTTTGAATTTTCTCCAAAAGTAAAGTAGTTGCAAACTCATCCTTTTAGAAACTTGTTTGGGCTGTTGAGAGGAGTAAAAAACCATCAAAAATTTCAATCCTGCATGATTCTACCAAGAAATGTGATTCTTCATTCAAAACGCTGGTTTTTGCTATTGGGCTCTATTGAATAATGAATGTTTTGAATTTTCTCCAAAAGTAAAGTAGTTGCAAACTCATGCTTTTAGAGACTTGTTTGGGCTCATGAGAGGAGTAGAAAAACATCAAAAATTTTAGTCCTGCATGATTCTACCAAGAAATGTGTGTTCATTGAAACCGCTGGTTTTTGATAGTTTGGGCCCTATTGAATAATGAATGTTTTGAATTTTCTCCAAAAGTAAAGTAGTTGCAAACTCATCCTTTTAGAAACTTGTTTGGGCTGTTGAGAGGAGTAAAAAACCATCAAAAATTTCAATCCTGCATGATTTTACCAAGAAATGTGATTCTTCATTCAAAACCTGATTTTTGCTATTGGGCTCTATTGAATAGTGAATGTTTTGAATTTTCTCCAAAAGTAAAGTAGTTGCAAACTCATGCTTTTAGAGACTTGTTTGGGCTCATGAGAGGAGTAGAAAAACATCAAAAATTTCAGTCCTGCATGATTCTACCAAGAAATGTGTTCATTCAAACCGCTGGTTTTTGATAGTTTGGGCCCTATTGAATATGAATGTTTTGAATTTTCTCCAAAAGTAAAGTAGTTGCAAACTCATCCTTTTAGAAACTTGTTTGGGCTGTTGAGAGGAGTAAAAAAACATAAAAATTTTCAATCCTGCATGATTCTACCAGAAATGTGATTCTTCATTCAAAACGCTGGTTTTTGCTATTGGGCTCTATTGAATAATGAATGTTTTGAATTTTCTCCAAAAGTAAAGTAGTTGCAAACTCATGCTTTTAGAGACTTGTTTGGGCTCATGAGATGAGTAGAAAAACATCAAAAATTTCAGTCCTGCATGATTCTACCAAGACATGTGTGTTCATTGAAATGGCTGGTTGTTGATAGTTTGGGCCCTATTGAATAATGAATGTTTTGAATTTTCTCAAAAAGTAAAGTAGTTGCAAACTCATCCTTTTAGAAACTTGTTTGGGCTGTTGAGAGGAGTAAAAAACCATCAAAAATGTCAATCCTGCATGATTCTACCAAGAAATGTGATTCTTCATTCAAAACGCTGGTTTTTGCTATTGGGCTCTATTGAATAATGAATGTTTTGAATTTTCTCCAAAAGTAAAGTAGTTGCAAACTCATGCTTTTAGAGACTTGTTTGGGCTCATGAGAGGAGTAGAAAAACATCAAAAATTTCAGTCCTGCATGATTCTACCAAGAAATGTGTGTTCATTGAAACCGCTGGTTTTTGATAGTTTGGGCCCTATTGAATAATGAATGTTTGAATTTCTCCAAAAGTAAAGTAGTTGCAAACTCATCCTTTTAGAAACTTGTTTGGGCTGTTGAGAGGAGTAAAAAACCATCAAAAATTTCAATCCTGCATGATTCTACCAAGAAATGTGATTCTTCATTCAAAACGCTGGTTTTTGCTATTGGGCTCTATTGAATAATGAATGTTTTGAATTTTCTCCAAAAGTAAAGTAGTTGCAAACTCATGCTTTTAGAGACTTGTTTGGGCTCATGAGAGGAGTAGAAAACATCAAAAATTTCAGTCCTGCATGATTCTACAAGAAATGTGTGTTCATTGAAACCGCTGGTTTTTGATAGTTTGGGCCCTATTGAATAATGAATGTTTTGAATTTTCTCCAAAAGTAAAGTAGTTGCAAACTCATCCTTTTAGAAACTTGTTTGGGCTGTTGAGAGGAGTAAAAAACCATCAAAAATTTCAATCCTGCATGATTCTACCAAGAAATGTGATTCTTCATTCAAAACGCTGGTTTTTGCTATTGGGCTCTATTGAATAATGAATGTTTTGAATTTCTCCAAAAGTAAAGTAGTTGCAAACTCATGCTTTTAGAGACTTGTTTGGGCTCATGAGAGGAGTAGAAAAACATCAAAAATTTCAGTCCTGCATGATTCTACCAAGAAATGTGTGTTCATTGAAACCGCTGGTTTTTGATAGTTTGGGCCCTATTGAATAATGAATGTTTTGAATTTTCTCCAAAAGTAAAGTAGTTGCAAACTCATGCTTTTAGAGACTTGTTTGGGCTCATGAGAGGAGTAGAAAAACATCAAAATTTCAGTCCTGCATGATTCTACCAAGAAATGTGTGTTCATTGAAACCGCTGGTTTTTGATAGTTTGGGCCCTATTGAATAATGAATGTTTTGAATTTTCTCCAAAAGTAAAGTAGTTGCAAACTCATCCTTTTAGAAACTTGTTTGGGCTGTTGAGAGGAGTAAAAAACCATCAAAAATTTCAATCCTGCATGATTCTACCAAGAAATGTGATTCTTCATTCAAAACGCTGGTTTTTGCTATTGGGCTCTATTGAATAATGAATGTTTTGAATTTTCTCCAAAAGTAAAGTAGTTGCAAACTCATGCTTTTAGAGACTTGTTTGGGCTCAAGAGAGGAGTAGAAAAACATCAAAAATTTCAGTCCTGCATGATTATGATTCTACCAAGAAATGTGTGTTCATTGAAACCGCTGGTTTTTGATAGTTTGGGCCCTATTGAATAATGAATGTTTTGAATTTTCTCCAAAAGTAAAGTAGTTGCAAACTCATCCTTTTAGAAACTTGTTTGGGCTGTTGAGAGGAGTAAAAAACCATCAAAAATTTCAATCCTGCATGATTCTACCAAGAAATGTGATTCTTCATTCAAAACGCTGGTTTTTGCTATTGGGCTCTATTGAATAATGAATGTTTTGAATTTTCTCCAAAAGTAAAGTAGTTGCAAACTCATGCTTTTAGAGACTTGTTTGGGCTCATGAGAGGAGTAGAAAAACATCAAAAATTTCAGTCCTGCATGATTCTACCAAGAAATGTGTGTTCATTGAATCCGCTGGTTTTTGATAGTTTGGGCCCTATTGAATAATGAATGTTTTGAATTTTCTCCAAAAGTAAAGTAGTTGCAAACTCATCCTTTTAGAAACTTGTTTGGGCTGTTGAGAGGAGTAAAAAACCATCAAAAATTTCAATCCTGCATGATTCTACCAAGAAATGTGATTCTTCATTCACAACGCTGGTTTTTGCTATTGGGCTCTATGGAATAATGAATGTTTTGAATTTTCTCCAAAAGTAAAGTAGTTGCAAACTCATGCTTTTAGAGACTTGTTTGGGCTCATGAGAGGAGTAGAAAAACATCAAAAATTTCAGTCCTGCATGATTCTACCAAGAAATGTGTGTTCATTGAAACCGCTGGTTTTTGATAGTTTGGGCCCTATTGAATAATGAATGTTTTGAATTTTCTCCAAAAGTAAAGTAGTTGCAAACTCATGCTTTTAGAGACTTGTTTGGGCTCATGAGAGGAGTAGAAAAACATCAAAAATTTCAGTCCTGCATGATTCTACCAAGAAATGTGTGTTCATTGAAACCGCTGGTTTTTGATATTTTGGGCCCTATTGAATAATGAATGTTTTGAATTTTCTCCAAAAGTAAAGTAGTTGCAAACTCATCATTTTAGAAACTTGTTTGGGCTGTTGAGAGGAGTAAAAAACCATCAAAAATTTCTATCCTGCATGATTTTAACAAGAAATGTGATTCTTCATTCAAAACCTGATTTTTGCTATTGGGCTCTATTGAATAGTGAATGTTTTGAATTTTCTCCAAAAGTAAAGTAGTTGCAAACTCATGCTTTTAGAGACTTGTTTGGGCTCATGAGAGGAGTAGAAAAACATCAAAAATTTCAGTCCTGCATGATTCTACCAAGAAATGTGTTCATTCAAACCGCTGGTTTTTGATAGTTTGGGCCCTATTGAATAATGAATGTTTTGAATTTTCTCCAAAAGTAAAGTAGTTGCAAACTCATCCTTTTAGAAACTTGTTTGGGCTGTTGAGAGGAGTAAAAAACCATCAAAAATTTCAATCCTGCATGATTCTACCAAGAAATGTGATTCTTCATTCAAAACGCTGGTTTTTGCTATTGGGCTCTATTGAATAATGAATGTTTTGAATTTTCTCCAAAAGTAAAGTAGTTGCAAACTCATGCTTTTAGAGACTTGTTTGGGCTCATGAGAGGAGTAGAAAAACATCAAAAATTTCAGTCCTGCATGATTCTACCAAGAAATGTGTGTTCTTTGAAACCGCTGGTTTTTGATAGTTTGGGCCCTATTGAATAATGAATGTTTTGAATTTTCTCCAAAAGTAAAGTAGTTGCAAACTCATCCTTTTAGAAACTTGTTTGGGCTGTTGAGAGGAGTAAAAAACCATCAAAAATTTCAATCCTGCATGATTCTACCAAGAAATGTGATTCTTCATTCAAAACGCTGGTTTTTGCTATTGGGCTCTATTGAATAATGAATGTTTTGAATTTTCTCCAAAAGTAAAGTAGTTGCAAACTCATGCTTTTAGAGACTTGTTTGGGCTCATGAGAGGAGTAGAAAAACATCAAAAATTTCAGTCCTGCATGATTCTACCAAGAAATGTGTGTTCATTGAAACCGCTGGTTTTTGATAGTTTGGGCCCTATTGAATAATGAATGTTTTGAATTTTCTCCAAAAGTAAAGTAGTTGCAAACTCATCCTTTTAGAAACTTGTTTGGGCTGTTGAGAGGAGTAAAAAACCATCAAAAATTTCAATCCTGCATGATTCTACCAAGAAATGTGATTCTTCATTCAAAACGCTGGTTTTTGCTATTGGGCTCTATTGAATAATGAATGTTTTGAATTTTCTCCAAAAGTAAAGTAGTTGCAAACTCATGCTTTTAGAGACTTGTTTGGGCTCATGAGAGGAGTAGAAAAACATCAAAAATTTCAGTCCTGCATGATTCTACCAAGAAATGTGTGTTCATTGAAACCGCTGGTTTTTGATAGTTTGGGCCCTATTGAATAATGAATGTTTTGAATTTTCTCCAAAAGTAAAGTAGTTGCAAACTCATCCTTTTAGAAACTTGTTTGGGCTGTTGAGAGGAGTAAAAAACCATCAAAAATTTCAATCCTGCATGATTCTACCAAGAAATGTGATTCTTCATTCAAAACGCTGGTTTTTGCTATTGGGCTCTATTGAATAATGAATGTTTTGAATTTTCTCCAAAAGTAAAGTAGTTGCAAACTCATGCTTTTAGAGACTTGTTTGGGCTCATGAGATGAGTAGAAAAACATCAAAAATTTCAGTCCTGCATGATTCTACCAAGACATGTGTGTTCATTGAAACGGCTGGTTTTTGATAGTTTGGGCCCTATTGAATAATGAATGTTTTGAATTTTCTCCAAAAGTAAAGTAGTTGCAAACTCATCCTTTTAGAAACTTGTTTGGGCTGTTGAGAGGAGTAAAAAACCATCAAAAATTTCAATCCTGCATGATTCTACCAAGAAATGTGATTCTTCATTCAAAACGCTGGTTTTTGCTATTGGGCTCTATTGAATAATGAATGTTTTGAATTTTCTCCAAAAGTAAAGTAGTTGCAAACTCATGCTTTTAGAGACTTGTTTGGGCTCATGAGATGAGTAGAAAAACATCAAAAATTTCAGTCCTGCATGATTCTACCAAGACATGTGTGTTCATTGAAACGGCTGGTTTTTGATAGTTTGGGCCCTATTGAATAATGAATGTTTTGAATTTTCTCCAAAAGTAAAGTAGTTGCAAACTCATCCTTTTAGAAACTTGTTTGGGCTGTTGAGAGGAGTAAAAAACCATCAAAAATTTCAATCCTGCATGATTCTACCAAGAAATGTGATTCTTCATTCAAAACGCTGGTTTTTGCTATTGGGCTCTATTGAATAATGAATGTTTTGAATTTTCTCCAAAAGTAAAGTAGTTGCAAACTCATGCTTTTAGAGACTTGTTTGGGCTCATGAGAGGAGTAGAAAAACATCAAAAATTTCAGTCCTGCATGATTCTACCAAGAAATGTGTGTTCATTGAAACCGCTGGTTTTTGATAGTTTGGGCCCTATTGAATAATGAATGTTTTGAATTTTCTCCAAAAGTAAAGTAGTTGCAAACTCATCCTTTTAGAAACTTGTTTGGGCTGTTGAGAGGAGTAAAAAACCATCAAAAATTTCAATCCTGCATGATTCTACCAAGAAATGTGATTCTTCATTCACAACGCTGGTTTTTGCTATTGGGCTCTATGGAATAATGAATGTTTTGAATTTTCTCCAAAAGTAAAGTAGTTGCAAACTCATGCTTTTAGAGACTTGTTTGGGCTCATGAGAGGAGTAGAAAAACATCAAAAATTTCAGTCCTGCATGATTCTACCAAGAAATGTGTGTTCATTGAAACCGCTGGTTTTTGATAGTTTGGGCCCTATTGAATAATGAATGTTTTGAATTTTCTCCAAAAGTAAAGTAGTTGCAAACTCATGCTTTTAGAGACTTGTTTGGGCTCATGAGAGGAGTAGAAAAACATCAAAAATTTCAGTCCTGCATGATTCTACCAAGAAATGTGTGTTCATTGAAACCGCTGGTTTTTGATATTTTGGGCCCTATTGAATAATGAATGTTTTGAATTTTCTCCAAAAGTAAAGTAGTTGCAAACTCATCATTTTAGAAACTTGTTTGGGCTGTTGAGAGGAGTAAAAAACCATCAAAAATTTCAATCCTGCATGATTTTAACAAGAAATGTGATTCTTCATTCAAAACCTGATTTTTGCTATTGGGCTCTATTGAATAGTGAATGTTTTGAATTTTCTCCAAAAGTAAAGTAGTTGCAAACTCATGCTTTTAGAGACTTGTTTGGGCTCATGAGAGGAGTAGAAAAACATCAAAAATTTCAGTCCTGCATGATTCTACCAAGAAATGTGTTCATTCAAACCGCTGGTTTTTGATAGTTTGGGCCCTATTGAATAATGAATGTTTTGAATTTTCTCCAAAAGTAAAGTAGTTGCAAACTCATCCTTTTAGAAACTTGTTTGGGCTGTTGAGAGGAGTAAAAAACCATCAAAAATTTCAATCCTGCATGATTCTACCAAGAAATGTGATTCTTCATTCAAAACGCTGGTTTTTGCTATTGGGCTCTATTGAATAATGAATGTTTTGAATTTTCTCCAAAAGTAAAGTAGTTGCAAACTCATGCTTTTAGAGACTTGTTTGGGCTCATGAGAGGAGTAGAAAAACATCAAAAATTTCAGTCCTGCATGATTCTACCAAGAAATGTGTGTTCATTGAAACCGCTGGTTTTTGATAGTTTGGGCCCTATTGAATAATGAATGTTTTGAATTTTCTCCAAAAGTAAAGTAGTTGCAAACTCATCCTTTTAGAAACTTGTTTGGGCTGTTGAGAGGAGTAAAAAACCATCAAAAATTTCAATCCTGCATGATTCTACCAAGAAATGTGATTCTTCATTCAAAACGCTGGTTTTTGCTATTGGGCTCTATTGAATAATGAATGTTTTGAATTTTCTCCAAAAGTAAAGTAGTTGCAAACTCATGCTTTTAGAGACTTGTTTGGGCTCATGAGAGGAGTAGAAAAACATCAAAAATTTCAGTCCTGCATGATTCTACCAAGAAATGTGTGTTCATTGAAACCGCTGGTTTTTGATAGTTTGGGCCCTATTGAATAATGAATGTTTTGAATTTTCTCCAAAAGTAAAGTAGTTGCAAACTCATCCTTTTAGAAACTTGTTTGGGCTGTTGAGAGGAGTAAAAAACCATCAAAAATTTCAATCCTGCATGATTCTACCAAGAAATGTGATTCTTCATTCAAAACGCTGGTTTTTGCTATTGGGCTCTATTGAATAATGAATGTTTTGAATTTTCTCCAAAAGTAAAGTAGTTGCAAACTCATGCTTTTAGAGACTTGTTTGGGCTCATGAGAGGAGTAGAAAAACATCAAAAATTTCAGTCCTGCATGATTCTACCAAGAAATGTGTGTTCATTGAAACCGCTGGTTTTTGATAGTTTGGGCCCTATTGAATAATGAATGTTTTGAATTTTCTCCAAAAGTAAAGTAGTTGCAAACTCATCCTTTTAGAAACTTGTTTGGGCTGTTGAGAGGAGTAAAAAACCATCAAAAATTTCAATCCTGCATGATTCTACCAAGAAATGTGATTCTTCATTCAAAACGCTGGTTTTTGCAATTGGGCTCTATTGAATAATGAATGTTTTGAATTTTCTCCAAAAGTAAAGTAGTTGCAAACTCATGCTTTTAGAGACTTGTTTGGGCTCATGAGATGAGTAGAAAAACATCAAAAATTTCAGTCCTGCATGATTCTACCAAGACATGTGTGTTCATTGAAACGGCTGGTTTTTGATAGTTTGGGCCCTATTGAATAATGAATGTTTTGAATTTTCTCCAAAAGTAAAGTAGTTGCAAACTCATCCTTTTAGAAACTTGTTTGGGCTGTTGAGAGGAGTAAAAAACCATCAAAAATTTCAATCCTGCATGATTCTACCAAGAAATGTGATTCTTCATTCAAAACGCTGGTTTTTGCTATTGGGCTCTATTGAATAATGAATGTTTTGAATTTTCTCCAAAAGTAAAGTAGTTGCAAACTCATGCTTTTAGAGACTTGTTTGGGCTCATGAGAGGAGTAGAAAAACATCAAAAATTTCAGTCCTGCATGATTCTACCAAGAAATGTGTGTTCATTGAAACCGCTGGTTTTTGATAGTTTGGGCCCTATTGAATAATGAATGTTTTGAATTTTCTCCAAAAGTAAAGTAGTTGCAAACTCATCCTTTTAGAAACTTGTTTGGGCTGTTGAGAGGAGTAAAAAACCATCAAAAATTTCAATCCTGCATGATTCTACCAAGAAATGTGATTCTTCATTCAAAACGCTGGTTTTTGCTATTGGGCTCTATTGAATAATGAATGTTTTGAATTTTCTCCAAAAGTAAAGTAGTTGCAAACTCATGCTTTTAGAGACTTGTTTGGGCTCATGAGAGGAGTAGAAAAACATCAAAAATTTCAGTCCTGCATGATTCTACCAAGAAATGTGTGTTCATTGAAACCGCTGGTTTTTGATAGTTTGGGCCCTATTGAATAATGAATGTTTTGAATTTTCTCCAAAAGTAAAGTAGTTGCAAACTCATCCTTTTAGAAACTTGTTTGGGCTGTTGAGAGGAGTAAAAAACCATCAAAAATTTCAATCCTGCATGATTTTACCAAGAAATGTGATTCTTCATTCAAAACCTGATTTTTGCTATTGGGCTCTATTGAATAGTGAATGTTTTGAATTTTCTCCAAAAGTAAAGTAGTTGCAAACTCATGCTTTTAGAGACTTGTTTGGGCTCATGAGAGGAGTAGAAAAACATCAAAAATTTCAGTCCTGCATGATTCTACCAAGAAATGTGTTCATTCAAACCGCTGGTTTTTGATAGTTTGGGCCCTATTGAATAATGAATGTTTTGAATTTTCTCCAAAAGTAAAGTAGTTGCAAACTCATCCTTTTAGAAACTTGTTTGGGCTGTTGAGAGGAGTAAAAAACCATCAAAAATTTCAATCCTGCATGATTCTACCAAGAAATGTGATTCTTCATTCAAAACGCTGGTTTTTGCTATTGGGCTCTATTGAATAATGAATGTTTTGAATTTTCTCCAAAAGTAAAGTAGTTGCAAACTCATGCTTTTAGAGACTTGTTTGGGCTCATGAGATGAGTAGAAAAACATCAAAAATTTCAGTCCTGCATGATTCTACCAAGACATGTGTGTTCATTGAAACGGCTGGTTTTTGATAGTTTGGGCCCTATTGAATAATGAATGTTTTGAATTTTCTCAAAAAGTAAAGTAGTTGCAAACTCATCCTTTTAGAAACTTGTTTGGGCTGTTGAGAGGAGTAAAAAACCATCAAAAATTTCAATCCTGCATGATTTTAACAAGAAATGTGATTCTTCATTCAAAACCTGATTTTTGCTATTGGGCTCTATTGAATAGTGAATGTTTTGAATTTTCTCCAAAAGTAAAGTAGTTGCAAACTCATGCTTTTAGAGACTTGTTTGGGCTCATGAGAGGAGTAGAAAAACATCAAAAATTTCAGTCCTGCATGATTCTACCAAGAAATGTGTTCATTCAAACCGCTGGTTTTTGATAGTTTGGGCCCTATTGAATAATGAATGTTTTGAATTTTCTCCAAAAGTAAAGTAGTTGCAAACTCATCCTTTTAGAAACTTGTTTGGGCTGTTGAGAGGAGTAAAAAACCATCAAAAATTTCAATCCTGCATGATTCTACCAAGAAATGTGATTCTTCATTCAAAACGCTGGTTTTTGCAATTGGGCTCTATTGAATAATGAATGTTTTGAATTTTCTCCAAAAGTAAAGTAGTTGCAAACTCATGCTTTTAGAGACTTGTTTGGGCTCATGAGAGGAGTAGAAAAACATCAAAAATTTCAGTCCTGCATGATTCTACCAAGAAATGTGTGTTCATTGAAACCGCTGGTTTTTGATAGTTTGGGCCCTATTGAATAATGAATGTTTTGAATTTTCTCCAAAAGTAAAGTAGTTGCAAACTCATCCTTTTAGAAACTTGTTTGGGCTGTTGAGAGGAGTAAAAAACCATCAAAAATTTCAATCCTGCATGATTCTACCAAGAAATGTGATTCTTCATTCAAAACGCTGGTTTTTGCTATTGGGCTCTATTGAATAATGAATGTTTTGAATTTTCTCCAAAAGTAAAGTAGTTGCAAACTCATGCTTTTAGAGACTTGTTTGGGCTCATGAGAGGAGTAGAAAAACATCAAAAATTTCAGTCCTGCATGATTCTACCAAGAAATGTGTGTTCATTGAAACCGCTGGTTTTTGATAGTTTGGGCCCTATTGAATAATGAATGTTTTGAATTTTCTCCAAAAGTAAAGTAGTTGCAAACTCATCCTTTTAGAAACTTGTTTGGGCTGTTGAGAGGAGTAAAAAACCATCAAAAATTTCAATCCTGCATGATTCTACCAAGAAATGTGATTCTTCATTCAAAACGCTGGTTTTTGCTATTGGGCTCTATTGAATAATGAATGTTTTGAATTTTCTCCAAAAGTAAAGTAGTTGCAAACTCATGCTTTTAGAGACTTGTTTGGGCTCATGAGAGGAGTAGAAAAACATCAAAAATTTCAGTCCTGCATGATTCTACCAAGAAATGTGTGTTCATTGAAACCGCTGGTTTTTGATAGTTTGGGCCCTATTGAATAATGAATGTTTTGAATTTTCTCCAAAAGTAAAGTAGTTGCAAACTCATCCTTTTAGAAACTTGTTTGGGCTGTTGAGAGGAGTAAAAAACCATCAAAAATTTCAATCCTGCATGATTCTACCAAGAAATGTGATTCTTCATTCAAAACGCTGGTTTTTGCTATTGGGCTCTATTGAATAATGAATGTTTTGAATTTTCTCCAAAAGTAAAGTAGTTGCAAACTCATGCTTTTAGAGACTTGTTTGGGCTCATGAGATGAGTAGAAAAACATCAAAAATTTCAGTCCTGCATGATTCTACCAAGACATGTGTGTTCATTGAAACGGCTGGTTTTTGATAGTTTGGGCCCTATTGAATAATGAATGTTTTGAATTTTCTCCAAAAGTAAAGTAGTTGCAAACTCATCCTTTTAGAAACTTGTTTGGGCTGTTGAGAGGAGTAAAAAACCATCAAAAATTTCAATCCTGCATGATTCTACCAAGAAATGTGATTCTTCATTCAAAACGCTGGTTTTTGCAATTGGGCTCTATTGAATAATGAATGTTTTGAATTTTCTCCAAAAGTAAAGTAGTTGCAAACTCATGCTTTTAGAGACTTGTTTGGGCTCATGAGAGGAGTAGAAAAACATCAAAAATTTCAGTCCTGCATGATTCTACCAAGAAATGTGTGTTCATTGAAACCGCTGGTTTTTGATAGTTTGGGCCCTATTGAATAATGAATGTTTTGAATTTTCTCCAAAAGTAAAGTAGTTGCAAACTCATCCTTTTAGAAACTTGTTTGGGCTGTTGAGAGGAGTAAAAAACCATCAAAAATTTCAATCCTGCATGATTCTACCAAGAAATGTGATTCTTCATTCAAAACGCTGGTTTTTGCTATTGGGCTCTATTGAATAATGAATGTTTTGAATTTTCTCCAAAAGTAAAGTAGTTGCAAACTCATGCTTTTAGAGACTTGTTTGGGCTCATGAGAGGAGTAGAAAAACATCAAAAATTTCAGTCCTGCATGATTCTACCAAGAAATGTGTGTTCATTGAAACCGCTGGTTTTTGATAGTTTGGGCCCTATTGAATAATGAATGTTTTGAATTTTCTCCAAAAGTAAAGTAGTTGCAAACTCATCCTTTTAGAAACTTGTTTGGGCTGTTGAGAGGAGTAAAAAACCATCAAAAATTTCAATCCTGCATGATTTTACCAAGAAATGTGATTCTTCATTCAAAACCTGATTTTTGCTATTGGGCTCTATTGAATAGTGAATGTTTTGAATTTTCTCCAAAAGTAAAGTAGTTGCAAACTCATGCTTTTAGAGACTTGTTTGGGCTCATGAGAGGAGTAGAAAAACATCAAAAATTTCAGTCCTGCATGATTCTACCAAGAAATGTGTTCATTCAAACCGCTGGTTTTTGATAGTTTGGGCCCTATTGAATAATGAATGTTTTGAATTTTCTCCAAAAGTAAAGTAGTTGCAAACTCATCCTTTTAGAAACTTGTTTGGGCTGTTGAGAGGAGTAAAAAACCATCAAAAATTTCAATCCTGCATGATTCTACCAAGAAATGTGATTCTTCATTCAAAACGCTGGTTTTTGCTATTGGGCTCTATTGAATAATGAATGTTTTGAATTTTCTCCAAAAGTAAAGTAGTTGCAAACTCATGCTTTTAGAGACTTGTTTGGGCTCATGAGATGAGTAGAAAAACATCAAAAATTTCAGTCCTGCATGATTCTACCAAGACATGTGTGTTCATTGAAACGGCTGGTTTTTGATAGTTTGGGCCCTATTGAATAATGAATGTTTTGAATTTTCTCAAAAAGTAAAGTAGTTGCAAACTCATCCTTTTAGAAACTTGTTTGGGCTGTTGAGAGGAGTAAAAAACCATCAAAAATTTCAATCCTGCATGATTCTACCAAGAAATGTGATTCTTCATTCAAAACGCTGGTTTTTGCTATTGGGCTCTATTGAATAATGAATGTTTTGAATTTTCTCCAAAAGTAAAGTAGTTGCAAACTCATGCTTTTAGAGACTTGTTTGGGCTCATGAGAGGAGTAGAAAAACATCAAAAATTTCAGTCCTGCATGATTCTACCAAGAAATGTGTGTTCATTGAAACCGCTGGTTTTTGATAGTTTGGGCCCTATTGAATAATGAATGTTTTGAATTTTCTCCAAAAGTAAAGTAGTTGCAAACTCATCCTTTTAGAAACTTGTTTGGGCTGTTGAGAGGAGTAAAAAACCATCAAAAATTTCAATCCTGCATGATTCTACCAAGAAATGTGATTCTTCATTCAAAACGCTGTTTTTTGCTATTGGGCTCTATTGAATAATGAATGTTTTGAATTTTCTCCAAAAGTAAAGTAGTTGCAAACTCATGCTTTTAGAGACTTGTTTGGGCTCATGAGAGGAGTAGAAAAACATCAAAAATTTCAGTCCTGCATGATTCTACCAAGAAATGTGTGTTCATTGAAACCGCTGGTTTTTGATAGTTTGGGCCCTATTGAATAATGAATGTTTTGAATTTTCTCCAAAAGTAAAGTAGTTGCAAACTCATCCTTTTAGAAACTTGTTTGGGCTGTTGAGAGGAGTAAAAAAACATCAAAAATTTCAATCCTGCATGATTCTACCAAGAAATGTGATTCTTCATTCAAAACGCTGGTTTTTGCTATTGGGCTCTATTGAATAATGAATGTTTTGAATTTTCTCCAAAAGTAAAGTAGTTGCAAACTCATGCTTTTAGAGACTTGTTTGGGCTCATGAGAGGAGTAGAAAAACATCAAAAATTTCAGTCCTGCATGATTCTACCAAGAAATGTGTGTTCATTGAAACCGCTGGTTTTTGATAGTTTGGGCCCTATTGAATAATGAATGTTTTGAATTTTCTCCAAAAGTAAAGTAGTTGCAAACTCATCCTTTTAGAAACTTGTTTGGGCTGTTGAGAGGAGTAAAAAACCATCAAAAATTTCAATCCTGCATGATTCTACCAAGAAATGTGATTCTTCATTCACAACGCTGGTTTTTGCTATTGGGCTCTATGGAATAATGAATGTTTTGAATTTTCTCCAAAAGTAAAGTAGTTGCAAACTCATGCTTTTAGAGACTTGTTTGGGCTCATGAGAGGAGTAGAAAAACATCAAAAATTTCAGTCCTGCATGATTCTACCAAGAAATGTGTGTTCATTGAAACCGCTGGTTTTTGATAGTTTGGGCCCTATTGAATAATGAATGTTTTGAATTTTCTCCAAAAGTAAAGTAGTTGCAAACTCATCCTTTTAGAAACTTGTTTGGGCTGTTGAGAGGAGTAAAAAACCATCAAAAATTTCAATCCTGCATGATTCTACCAAGAAATGTGATTCTTCATTCACAACGCTGGTTTTTGCTATTGGGCTCTATTGAATAATGAATGTTTTGAATTTTCTCCAAAAGTAAAGTAGTTGCAAACTCATGCTTTTAGAGACTTGTTTGGGCTCATGAGAGGAGTAGAAAAACATCAAAAATTTCAGTCCTGCATGATTCTACCAAGAAATGTGTGTTCATTCAAACCGCTGGTTTTTGATATTTTGGGCCCTATTGAATAATGAATGTTTTGAATTTTCTCCAAAAGTAAAGTAGTTGCAAACTCATCATTTTAGAAACTTGTTTGGGCTGTTGAGAGGAGTAAAAAACCATCAAAAATTTCAATCCTGCATGATTCTACCAAGAAATGTGATTCTTCATTCAAAACGCTGGTTTTTGCTATTGGGCTCTATTGAATAATGAATGTTTTGAATTTTCTCCAAAAGTAAAGTAGTTGCAAACTCATGCTTTTAGAGACTTGTTTGGGCTCATGAGATGAGTAGAAAAACATCAAAAATTTCAGTCCTGCATGATTCTACCAAGACATGTGTGTTCATTGAAACGGCTGGTTTTTGATAGTTTGGGCCCTATTGAATAATGAATGTTTTGAATTTTCTCAAAAAGTAAAGTAGTTGCAAACTCATCCTTTTAGAAACTTGTTTGGGCTGTTGAGAGGAGTAAAAAACCATCAAAAATTTCAATCCTGCATGATTCTACCAAGAAATGTGATTCTTCATTCAAAACGCTGGTTTTTGCTATTGGGCTCTATTGAATAATGAATGTTTTGAATTTTCTCCAAAAGTAAAGTAGTTGCAAACTCATACTTTTAGAGACTTGTTTGGGCTCATGAGAGGAGTAGAAAAACATCAAAAATTTCAGTCCTGCATGATTCTACCAAGAAATGTGTGTTCATTGAAACCGCTGGTTTTTGATAGTTTGGGCCCTATTGAATAATGAATGTTTTGAATTTTCTCCAAAAGTAAAGTAGTTGCAAACTCATCCTTTTAGAAACTTGTTTGGGCTGTTGAGAGGAGTAAAAAACCATCAAAAATTTCAATCCTGCATGATTCTACCAAGAAATGTGATTCTTCATTCAAAACGCTGTTTTTTGCTATTGGGCTCTATTGAATAATGAATGTTTTGAATTTTCTCCAAAAGTAAAGTAGTTGCAAACTCATGCTTTTAGAGACTTGTTTGGGCTCATGAGAGGAGTAGAAAAACATCAAAAATTTCAGTCCTGCATGATTCTACCAAGAAATGTGTGTTCATTGAAACCGCTGGTTTTTGATAGTTTGGGCCCTATTGAATAATGAATGTTTTGAATTTTCTCCAAAAGTAAAGTAGTTGCAAACTCATCCTTTTAGAAACTTGTTTGGGCTGTTGAGAGGAGTAAAAAAACATCAAAAATTTCAATCCTGCATGATTCTACCAAGAAATGTGATTCTTCATTCAAAACGCTGGTTTTTGCTATTGGGCTCTATTGAATAATGAATGTTTTGAATTTTCTCCAAAAGTAAAGTAGTTGCAAACTCATGCTTTTAGAGACTTGTTTGGGCTCATGAGAGGAGTAGAAAAACATCAAAAATTTCAGTCCTGCATGATTCTACCAAGAAATGTGTGTTCATTGAAACCGCTGGTTTTTGATAGTTTGGGCCCTATTGAATAATGAATGTTTTGAATTTTCTCCAAAAGTAAAGTAGTTGCAAACTCATCCTTTTAGAAACTTGTTTGGGCTGTTGAGAGGAGTAAAAAACCATCAAAAATTTCAATCCTGCATGATTCTACCAAGAAATGTGATTCTTCATTCACAACGCTGGTTTTTGCTATTGGGCTCTATGGAATAATGAATGTTTTGAATTTTCTCCAAAAGTAAAGTAGTTGCAAACTCATGCTTTTAGAGACTTGTTTGGGCTCATGAGAGGAGTAGAAAAACATCAAAAATTTCAGTCCTGCATGATTCTACCAAGAAATGTGTGTTCATTGAAACCGCTGGTTTTTGATAGTTTGGGCCCTATTGAATAATGAATGTTTTGAATTTTCTCCAAAAGTAAAGTAGTTGCAAACTCATCCTTTTAGAAACTTGTTTGGGCTGTTGAGAGGAGTAAAAAACCATCAAAAATTTCAATCCTGCATGATTCTACCAAGAAATGTGATTCTTCATTCACAACGCTGGTTTTTGCTATTGGGCTCTATTGAATAATGAATGTTTTGAATTTTCTCCAAAAGTAAAGTAGTTGCAAACTCATGCTTTTAGAGACTTGTTTGGGCTCATGAGAGGAGTAGAAAAACATCAAAAATTTCAGTCCTGCATGATTCTACCAAGAAATGTGTGTTCATTGAAACCGCTGGTTTTTGATATTTTGGGCCCTATTGAATAATGAATGTTTTGAATTTTCTCCAAAAGTAAAGTAGTTGCAAACTCATCATTTTAGAAACTTGTTTGGGCTGTTGAGAGGAGTAAAAAACCATCAAAAATTTCAATCCTGCATGATTTTAACAAGAAATGTGATTCTTCATTCAAAACCTGATTTTTGCTATTGGGCTCTATTGAATAGTGAATGTTTTGAATTTTCTCCAAAAGTAAAGTAGTTGCAAACTCATGCTTTTAGAGACTTGTTTGGGCTCATGAGAGGAGTAGAAAAACATCAAAAATTTCAGTCCTGCATGATTCTACCAAGAAATGTGTTCATTCAAACCGCTGGTTTTTGATAGTTTGGGCCCTATTGAATAATGAATGTTTTGAATTTTCTCCAAAAGTAAAGTAGTTGCAAACTCATCCTTTTAGAAACTTGTTTGGGCTGTTGAGAGGAGTAAAAAACCATCAAAAATTT
Organism: Dendrobates tinctorius; assembly: GCF_039654945.1. NCBI lineage: Eukaryota > Metazoa > Chordata > Amphibia > Anura > Dendrobatidae > Dendrobates > Dendrobates tinctorius. The sequence continues at coordinate 106,072 of NW_027362178.1, read as the reverse complement.
CAATCCTGCATGATTCTACCAAGAAATGTGATTCTTCATTCAAAACGCTGGTTTTTGCTATTGGGCTCTATTGAATAATGAATGTTTTGAATTTTCTCCAAAAGTAAAGTAGTTGCAAACTCATGCTTTTAGAGACTTGTTTGGGCTCATGAGAGGAGTAGAAAAACATCAAAAATTTCAGTCCTGCATGATTCTACCAAGAAATGTGTGTTCATTGAAACCGCTGGTTTTTGATAGTTTGGGCCCTATTGAATAATGAATGTTTTGAATTTTCTCCAAAAGTAAAGTAGTTGCAAACTCATCCTTTTAGAAACTTGTTTGGGCTGTTGAGAGGAGTAAAAAACCATCAAAAATTTCAATCCTGCATGATTCTACCAAGAAATGTGATTCTTCATTCAAAACGCTGGTTTTTGCTATTGGGCTCTATTGAATAATGAATGTTTTGAATTTTCTCCAAAAGTAAAGTAGTTGCAAACTCATGCTTTTAGAGACTTGTTTGGGCTCATGAGAGGAGTAGAAAAACATCAAAAATTTCAGTCCTGCATGATTCTACCAAGAAATGTGTGTTAATTGAAACCGCTGGTTTTTGATAGTTTGGGCCCTATTGAATAATGAATGTTTTGAATTTTCTCCAAAAGTAAAGTAGTTGCAAACTCATCCTTTTAGAAACTTGTTTGGGCTGTTGAGAGGAGTAAAAAACCATCAAAAATTTCAATCCTGCATGATTCTACCAAGAAATGTGATTCTTCATTCAAAACGCTGGTTTTTGCTATTGGGCTCTATTGAATAATGAATGTTTTGAATTTTCTCCAAAAGTAAAGTAGTTGCAAACTCATGCTTTTAGAGACTTGTTTGGGCTCATGAGAGGAGTAGAAAAACATCAAAAATTTCAGTCCTGCATGATTCTACCAAGAAATGTGTGTTGATTCAAACCGCTGGTTTTTGATAGTTTGGGCCCTATTGAATAATGAATGTTTTGAATTTTCTCCAAAAGTAAAGTAGTTGCAAACTCATGCTTTTAGAGACTTGTTTGGGCTCATGAGAGGAGTAGAAAAACATCAAAAATTTCAGTCCTGCATGATTCTACCAAGAAATGTGTGTTCATTGAAACCGCTGGTTTTTGATAGTTTGGGCCCTATTGAATAATGAATGTTTTGAATTTTCTCCAAAAGTAAAGTAGTTGCAAACTCATCCTTTTAGAAACTTGTTTGGGCTGTTGAGAGGAGTAAAAAACCATCAAAAATTTCAATCCTGCATGATTCTACCAAGAAATGTGATTCTTCATTCAAAACGCTGGTTTTTGCTATTGGGCTCTATTGAATAATGAATGTTTTGAATTTTCTCCAAAAGTAAAGTAGTTGCAAACTCATGCTTTTAGAGACTTGTTTGGGCTCATGAGAGGAGTAGAAAAACATCAAAAATTTCAGTCCTGCATGATTCTACCAAGAAATGTGTGTTCATTGAAACCGCTGGTTTTTGATAGTTTGGGCCCTATTGAATAATGAATGTTTTGAATTTTCTCCAAAAGTAAAGTAGTTGCAAACTCATCCTTTTAGAAACTTGTTTGGGCTGTTGAGAGGAGTAAAAAACCATCAAAAATTTCAATCAAGCATGATTCTACCAAGAAATGTGATTCTTCATTCAAAACGCTGGTTTTTGCTATTGGGCTCTATTGAATAATGAATGTTTTGAATTTTCTCCAAAAGTAAAGTAGTTGCAAACTCATGCTTTTAGAGACTTGTTTGGGCTCATGAGAGGAGTAGAAAAACATCAAAAATTTCAGTCCTGCATGATTCTACCAAGAAATGTGTGTTCATTGAAACCGCTGGTTTTTGATAGTTTGGGCCCTATTGAATAATGAATGTTTTGAATTTTCTCCAAAAGTAAAGTAGTTGCAAACTCATCCTTTTAGAAACTTGTTTGGGCTGTTGAGAGGAGTAAAAAACCATCAAAAATTTCAATCCTGCATGATTCTACCAAGAAATGTGATTCTTCATTCAAAACGCTGGTTTTTGCTATTGGGCTCTATTGAATAATGAATGTTTTGAATTTTCTCCAAAAGTAAAGTAGTTGCAAACTCATGCTTTTAGAGACTTGTTTGGGCTCATGAGATGAGTAGAAAAACATCAAAAATTTCAGTCCTGCATGATTCTACCAAGACATGTGTGTTCATTGAAACGGCTGGTTTTTGATAGTTTGGGCCCTATTGAATAATGAATGTTTTGAATTTTCTCCAAAAGTAAAGTAGTTGCAAACTCATCCTTTTAGAAACTTGTTTGGGCTGTTGAGAGGAGTAAAAAACCATCAAAAATTTCAATCCTGCATGATTCTACCAAGAAATGTGATTCTTCATTCAAAACGCTGGTTTTTGCTATTGGGCTCTATTGAATAATGAATGTTTTGAATTTTCTCCAAAAGTAAAGTAGTTGCAAACTCATGCTTTTAGAGACTTGTTTGGGCTCATGAGAGGAGTAGAAAAACATCAAAAATTTCAGTCCTGCATGATTCTACCAAGAAATGTGTGTTCATTGAAACCGCTGGTTTTTGATAGTTTGGGCCCTATTGAATAATGAATGTTTTGAATTTTCTCCAAAAGTAAAGTAGTTGCAAACTCATCCTTTTAGAAACTTGTTTGGGCTGTTGAGAGGAGTAAAAAACCATCAAAAATTTCAATCCTGCATGATTCTACCAAGAAATGTGATTCTTCATTCAAAACGCTGGTTTTTGCTATTGGGCTCTATTGAATAATGAATGTTTTGAATTTTCTCCAAAAGTAAAGTAGTTGCAAACTCATGCTTTTAGAGACTTGTTTGGGCTCATGAGAGGAGTAGAAAAACATCAAAAATTTCAGTCCTGCATGATTCTACCAAGAAATGTGTGTTCATTGAAACCGCTGGTTTTTGATAGTTTGGGCCCTATTGAATAATGAATGTTTTGAATTTTCTCCAAAAGTAAAGTAGTTGCAAACATCCTTTTAGAAACTTGTTTGGGCTGTTGAGAGGAGTAAAAAACCATCAAAAATTTCAATCCTGCATGATTTTACCAAGAAATGTGATTCTTCATTCAAAACCTGATTTTTGCTATTGGGCTCTATTGAATAGTGAATGTTTTGAATTTTCTCCAAAAGTAAAGTAGTTGCAAACTCATGCTTTTAGAGACTTGTTTGGGCTCATGAGAGGAGTAGAAAAACATCAAAAATTTCAGTCCTGCATGATTCTACCAAGAAATGTGTTCATTCAAACCGCTGGTTTTTGATAGTTTGGGCCCTATTGAATAATGAATGTTTTGAATTTTCTCCAAAAGTAAAGTAGTTGCAAACTCATCCTTTTAGAAACTTGTTTGGGCTGTTGAGAGGAGTAAAAAACCATCAAAAATTTCAATCCTGCATGATTCTACCAAGAAATGTGATTCTTCATTCAAAACGCTGGTTTTTGCTATTGGGCTCTATTGAATAATGAATGTTTTGAATTTTCTCCAAAAGTAAAGTAGTTGCAAAATCATGCTTTTAGAGACTTGTTTGGGCTCATGAGAGGAGTAGAAAAACATCAAAAATTTCAGTCCTGCATGATTCTACCAAGAAATGTGTGTTCATTGAAACCGCTGGTTTTTGATAGTTTGGGCCCTATTGAATAATGAATGTTTTGAATTTTCTCCAAAAGTAAAGTAGTTGCAAACTCATCCTTTTAGAAACTTGTTTGGGCTGTTGAGAGGAGTAAAAAACCATCAAAAATTTCAATCCTGCATGATTCTACCAAGAAATGTGATTCTTCATTCAAAACGCTGGTTTTTGCTATTGGGCTCTATTGAATAATGAATGTTTTGAATTTTCTCCAAAAGTAAAGTAGTTGCAAACTCATGCTTTTAGAGACTTGTTTGGGCTCATGAGAGGAGTAGAAAAACATCAAAAATTTCAGTCCTGCATGATTCTACCAAGAAATGTGTGTTCATTGAAACCGCTGGTTTTTGATAGTTTGGGCCCTATTGAATAATGAATGTTTTGAATTTTCTCCAAAAGTAAAGTAGTTGCAAACTCATCCTTTTAGAAACTTGTTTGGGCTGTTGAGAGGAGTAAAAAACCATCAAAAATTTCAATCCTGCATGATTCTACCAAGAAATGTGATTCTTCATTCAAAACGCTGGTTTTTGCTATTGGGCTCTATTGAATAATGAATGTTTTGAATTTTCTCCAAAAGTAAAGTAGTTGCAAACTCATGCTTTTAGAGACTTGTTTGGGCTCATGAGAGGAGTAGAAAAACATCAAAAATTTCAGTCCTGCATGATTCTACCAAGAAATGTGTGTTGATTCAAACCGCTGGTTTTTGATAGTTTGGGCCCTATTGAATAATGAATGTTTTGAATTTTCTCCAAAAGTAAAGTAGTTGCAAACTCATGCTTTTAGAGACTTGTTTGGGCTCATGAGAGGAGTAGAAAAACATCAAAAATTTCAGTCCTGCATGATTCTACCAAGAAATGTGTGTTCATTGAAACCGCTGGTTTTTGATAGTTTGGGCCCTATTGAATAATGAATGTTTTGAATTTTCTCCAAAAGTAAAGTAGTTGCAAACTCATCCTTTTAGAAACTTGTTTGGGCTGTTGAGAGGAGTAAAAAACCATCAAAAATTTCAATCCTGCATGATTCTACCAAGAAATGTGATTCTTCATTCAAAACGCTGGTTTTTGCTATTGGGCTCTATTGAATAATGAATGTTTTGAATTTTCTCCAAAAGTAAAGTAGTTGCAAACTCATCCTTTTAGAAACTTGTTTGGGCTGTTGAGAGGAGTAAAAAACCATCAAAAATTTCAATCCTGCATGATTCTACCAAGAAATGTGATTCTTCATTCAAAACGCTGGTTTTTGCTATTGGGCTCTATTGAATAATGAATGTTTTGAATTTTCTCCAAAAGTAAAGTAGTTGCAAACTCATGCTTTTAGAGACTTGTTTGGGCTCATGAGAGGAGTAGAAAAACATCAAAAATTTCAGTCCTGCATGATTCTACCAAGAAATGTGTGTTCATTGAAACCGCTGGTTTTTGATAGTTTGGGCCCTATTGAATAATGAATGTTTTGAATTTTCTCCAAAAGTAAAGTAGTTGCAAACTCATCCTTTTAGAAACTTGTTTGGGCTGTTGAGAGGAGTAAAAAACCATCAAAAATTTCAATCCTGCATGATTCTACCAAGAAATGTGATTCTTCATTCAAAACGCTGGTTTTTGCTATTGGGCTCTATTGAATAATGAATGTTTTGAATTTTCTCCAAAAGTAAAGTAGTTGCAAACTCATGCTTTTAGAGACTTGTTTGGGCTCATGAGAGGAGTAGAAAAACATCAAAAATTTCAGTCCTGCATGATTCTACCAAGAAATGTGTGTTCATTGAAACCGCTGGTTTTTGATAGTTTGGGCCCTATTGAATAATGAATGTTTTGAATTTTCTCCAAAAGTAAAGTAGTTGCAAACTCATCCTTTTAGAAACTTGTTTGGGCTGTTGAGAGGAGTAAAAAACCATCAAAAATTTCAATCCTGCATGATTCTACCAAGAAATGTGATTCTTCATTCAAAACGCTGGTTTTTGCTATTGGGCTCTATTGAATAATGAATGTTTTGAATTTTCTCCAAAAGTAAAGTAGTTGCAAACTCATGCTTTTAGAGACTTGTTTGGGCTCATGAGAGGAGTAGAAAAACATCAAAAATTTCAGTCCTGCATGATTCTACCAAGAAATGTGTGTTCATTGAAACCGCTGGTTTTTGATAGTTTGGGCCCTATTGAATAATGAATGTTTTGAATTTTCTCCAAAAGTAAAGTAGTTGCAAACTCATCCTTTTAGAAACTTGTTTGGGCTGTTGAGAGGAGTAAAAAACCATCAAAAATTTCAATCCTGCATGATTCTACCAAGAAATGTGATTCTTCATTCAAAACGCTGGTTTTTGCTATTGGGCTCTATTGAATAATGAATGTTTTGAATTTTCTCCAAAAGTAAAGTAGTTGCAAACTCATGCTTTTAGAGACTTGTTTGGGCTCATGAGATGAGTAGAAAAACATCAAAAATTTCAGTCCTGCATGATTCTACCAAGACATGTGTGTTCATTGAAACGGCTGGTTTTTGATAGTTTGGGCCCTATTGAATAATGAATGTTTTGAATTTTCTCCAAAAGTAAAGTAGTTGCAAACTCATCCTTTTAGAAACTTGTTTGGGCTGTTGAGAGGAGTAAAAAACCATCAAAAATTTCAATCCTGCATGATTCTACCAAGAAATGTGATTCTTCATTCAAAACGCTGGTTTTTGCTATTGGGCTCTATTGAATAATGAATGTTTTGAATTTTCTCCAAAAGTAAAGTAGTTGCAAACTCATGCTTTTAGAGACTTGTTTGGGCTCATGAGAGGAGTAGAAAAACATCAAAAATTTCAGTCCTGCATGATTCTACCAAGAAATGTGTGTTCATTGAAACCGCTGGTTTTTGATAGTTTGGGCCCTATTGAATAATGAATGTTTTGAATTTTCTCCAAAAGTAAAGTAGTTGCAAACTCATCCTTTTAGAAACTTGTTTGGGCTGTTGAGAGGAGTAAAAAACCATCAAAAATTTCAATCCTGCATGATTTTACCAAGAAATGTGATTCTTCATTCAAAACCTGATTTTTGCTATTGGGCTCTATTGAATAGTGAATGTTTTGAATTTTCTCCAAAAGTAAAGTAGTTGCAAACTCATGCTTTTAGAGACTTGTTTGGGCTCATGAGAGGAGTAGAAAAACATCAAAAATTTCAGTCCTGCATGATTCTACCAAGAAATGTGTTCATTCAAACCGCTGGTTTTTGATAGTTTGGGCCCTATTGAATAATGAATGTTTTGAATTTTCTCCAAAAGTAAAGTAGTTGCAAACTCATCCTTTTAGAAACTTGTTTGGGCTGTTGAGAGGAGTAAAAAACCATCAAAAATTTCAATCCTGCATGATTCTACCAAGAAATGTGATTCTTCATTCAAAACGCTGGTTTTTGCTATTGGGCTCTATTGAATAATGAATGTTTTGAATTTTCTCCAAAAGTAAAGTAGTTGCAAACTCATGCTTTTAGAGACTTGTTTGGGCTCATGAGATGAGTAGAAAAACATCAAAAATTTCAGTCCTGCATGATTCTACCAAGACATGTGTGTTCATTGAAACGGCTGGTTTTTGATAGTTTGGGCCCTATTGAATAATGAATGTTTTGAATTTTCTCAAAAAGTAAAGTAGTTGCAAACTCATCCTTTTAGAAACTTGTTTGGGCTGTTGAGAGGAGTAAAAAACCATCAAAAATTTCAATCCTGCATGATTTTAACAAGAAATGTGATTCTTCATTCAAAACCTGATTTTTGCTATTGGGCTCTATTGAATAGTGAATGTTTTGAATTTTCTCCAAAAGTAAAGTAGTTGCAAACTCATGCTTTTAGAGACTTGTTTGGGCTCATGAGAGGAGTAGAAAAACATCAAAAATTTCAGTCCTGCATGATTCTACCAAGAAATGTGTTCATTCAAACCGCTGGTTTTTGATAGTTTGGGCCCTATTGAATAATGAATGTTTTGAATTTTCTCCAAAAGTAAAGTAGTTGCAAACTCATCCTTTTAGAAACTTGTTTGGGCTGTTGAGAGGAGTAAAAAACCATCAAAAATTTCAATCCTGCATGATTCTACCAAGAAATGTGATTCTTCATTCAAAACGCTGGTTTTTGCTATTGGGCTCTATTGAATAATGAATGTTTTGAATTTTCTCCAAAAGTAAAGTAGTTGCAAACTCATGCTTTTAGAGACTTGTTTGGGCTCATGAGAGGAGTAGAAAAACATCAAAAATTTCAGTCCTGCATGATTCTACCAAGAAATGTGTGTTCATTGAAACCGCTGGTTTTTGATAGTTTGGGCCCTATTGAATAATGAATGTTTTGAATTTTCTCCAAAAGTAAAGTAGTTGCAAACTCATCCTTTTAGAAACTTGTTTGGGCTGTTGAGAGGAGTAAAAAACCATCAAAAATTTCAATCCTGCATGATTCTACCAAGAAATGTGATTCTTCATTCAAAACGCTGGTTTTTGCTATTGGGCTCTATTGAATAATGAATGTTTTGAATTTTCTCCAAAAGTAAAGTAGTTGCAAACTCATGCTTTTAGAGACTTGTTTGGGCTCATGAGAGGAGTAGAAAAACATCAAAAATTTCAGTCCTGCATGATTCTACCAAGAAATGTGTGTTCATTGAAACCGCTGGTTTTTGATAGTTTGGGCCCTATTGAATAATGAATGTTTTGAATTTTCTCCAAAAGTAAAGTAGTTGCAAACTCATCCTTTTAGAAACTTGTTTGGGCTGTTGAGAGGAGTAAAAAACCATCAAAAATTTCAATCCTGCATGATTCTACCAAGAAATGTGATTCTTCATTCAAAACGCTGGTTTTTGCTATTGGGCTCTATTGAATAATGAATGTTTTGAATTTTCTCCAAAAGTAAAGTAGTTGCAAACTCATGCTTTTAGAGACTTGTTTGGGCTCATGAGAGGAGTAGAAAAACATCAAAAATTTCAGTCCTGCATGATTCTACCAAGAAATGTGTGTTCATTGAAACCGCTGGTTTTTGATAGTTTGGGCCCTATTGAATAATGAATGTTTTGAATTTTCTCCAAAAGTAAAGTAGTTGCAAACTCATCCTTTTAGAAACTTGTTTGGGCTGTTGAGAGGAGTAAAAAACCATCAAAAATTTCAATCCTGCATGATTCTACCAAGAAATGTGATTCTTCATTCAAAACGCTGGTTTTTGCTATTGGGCTCTATTGAATAATGAATGTTTTGAATTTTCTCCAAAAGTAAAGTAGTTGCAAACTCATGCTTTTAGAGACTTGTTTGGGCTCATGAGATGAGTAGAAAAACATCAAAAATTTCAGTCCTGCATGATTCTACCAAGACATGTGTGTTCATTGAAACGGCTGGTTTTTGATAGTTTGGGCCCTATTGAATAATGAATGTTTTGAATTTTCTCCAAAAGTAAAGTAGTTGCAAACTCATCCTTTTAGAAACTTGTTTGGGCTGTTGAGAGGAGTAAAAAACCATCAAAAATTTCAATCCTGCATGATTCTACCAAGAAATGTGATTCTTCATTCAAAACGCTGGTTTTTGCAATTGGGCTCTATTGAATAATGAATGTTTTGAATTTTCTCCAAAAGTAAAGTAGTTGCAAACTCATGCTTTTAGAGACTTGTTTGGGCTCATGAGAGGAGTAGAAAAACATCAAAAATTTCAGTCCTGCATGATTCTACCAAGAAATGTGTGTTCATTGAAACCGCTGGTTTTTGATAGTTTGGGCCCTATTGAATAATGAATGTTTTGAATTTTCTCCAAAAGTAAAGTAGTTGCAAACTCATCCTTTTAGAAACTTGTTTGGGCTGTTGAGAGGAGTAAAAAACCATCAAAAATTTCAATCCTGCATGATTCTACCAAGAAATGTGATTCTTCATTCAAAACGCTGGTTTTTGCTATTGGGCTCTATTGAATAATGAATGTTTTGAATTTTCTCCAAAAGTAAAGTAGTTGCAAACTCATGCTTTTAGAGACTTGTTTGGGCTCATGAGAGGAGTAGAAAAACATCAAAAATTTCAGTCCTGCATGATTCTACCAAGAAATGTGTGTTCATTGAAACCGCTGGTTTTTGATAGTTTGGGCCCTATTGAATAATGAATGTTTTGAATTTTCTCCAAAAGTAAAGTAGTTGCAAACTCATCCTTTTAGAAACTTGTTTGGGCTGTTGAGAGGAGTAAAAAACCATCAAAAATTTCAATCCTGCATGATTTTACCAAGAAATGTGATTCTTCATTCAAAACCTGATTTTTGCTATTGGGCTCTATTGAATAGTGAATGTTTTGAATTTTCTCCAAAAGTAAAGTAGTTGCAAACTCATGCTTTTAGAGACTTGTTTGGGCTCATGAGAGGAGTAGAAAAACATCAAAAATTTCAGTCCTGCATGATTCTACCAAGAAATGTGTTCATTCAAACCGCTGGTTTTTGATAGTTTGGGCCCTATTGAATAATGAATGTTTTGAATTTTCTCCAAAAGTAAAGTAGTTGCAAACTCATCCTTTTAGAAACTTGTTTGGGCTGTTGAGAGGAGTAAAAAACCATCAAAAATTTCAATCCTGCATGATTCTACCAAGAAATGTGATTCTTCATTCAAAACGCTGGTTTTTGCTATTGGGCTCTATTGAATAATGAATGTTTTGAATTTTCTCCAAAAGTAAAGTAGTTGCAAACTCATGCTTTTAGAGACTTGTTTGGGCTCATGAGATGAGTAGAAAAACATCAAAAATTTCAGTCCTGCATGATTCTACCAAGACATGTGTGTTCATTGAAACGGCTGGTTTTTGATAGTTTGGGCCCTATTGAATAATGAATGTTTTGAATTTTCTCAAAAAGTAAAGTAGTTGCAAACTCATCCTTTTAGAAACTTGTTTGGGCTGTTGAGAGGAGTAAAAAACCATCAAAAATTTCAATCCTGCATGATTCTACCAAGAAATGTGATTCTTCATTCAAAACGCTGGTTTTTGCTATTGGGCTCTATTGAATAATGAATGTTTTGAATTTTCTCCAAAAGTAAAGTAGTTGCAAACTCATGCTTTTAGAGACTTGTTTGGGCTCATGAGAGGAGTAGAAAAACATCAAAAATTTCAGTCCTGCATGATTCTACCAAGAAATGTGTGTTCATTGAAACCGCTGGTTTTTGATAGTTTGGGCCCTATTGAATAATGAATGTTTTGAATTTTCTCCAAAAGTAAAGTAGTTGCAAACTCATCCTTTTAGAAACTTGTTTGGGCTGTTGAGAGGAGTAAAAAACCATCAAAAATTTCAATCCTGCATGATTCTACCAAGAAATGTGATTCTTCATTCAAAACGCTGTTTTTTGCTATTGGGCTCTATTGAATAATGAATGTTTTGAATTTTCTCCAAAAGTAAAGTAGTTGCAAACTCATGCTTTTAGAGACTTGTTTGGGCTCATGAGAGGAGTAGAAAAACATCAAAAATTTCAGTCCTGCATGATTCTACCAAGAAATGTGTGTTCATTGAAACCGCTGGTTTTTGATAGTTTGGGCCCTATTGAATAATGAATGTTTTGAATTTTCTCCAAAAGTAAAGTAGTTGCAAACTCATCCTTTTAGAAACTTGTTTGGGCTGTTGAGAGGAGTAAAAAAACATCAAAAATTTCAATCCTGCATGATTCTACCAAGAAATGTGATTCTTCATTCAAAACGCTGGTTTTTGCTATTGGGCTCTATTGAATAATGAATGTTTTGAATTTTCTCCAAAAGTAAAGTAGTTGCAAACTCATGCTTTTAGAGACTTGTTTGGGCTCATGAGAGGAGTAGAAAAACATCAAAAATTTCAGTCCTGCATGATTCTACCAAGAAATGTGTGTTCATTGAAACCGCTGGTTTTTGATAGTTTGGGCCCTATTGAATAATGAATGTTTTGAATTTTCTCCAAAAGTAAAGTAGTTGCAAACTCATCCTTTTAGAAACTTGTTTGGGCTGTTGAGAGGAGTAAAAAACCATCAAAAATTTCAATCCTGCATGATTCTACCAAGAAATGTGATTCTTCATTCACAACGCTGGTTTTTGCTATTGGGCTCTATGGAATAATGAATGTTTTGAATTTTCTCCAAAAGTAAAGTAGTTGCAAACTCATGCTTTTAGAGACTTGTTTGGGCTCATGAGAGGAGTAGAAAAACATCAAAAATTTCAGTCCTGCATGATTCTACCAAGAAATGTGTGTTCATTGAAACCGCTGGTTTTTGATAGTTTGGGCCCTATTGAATAATGAATGTTTTGAATTTTCTCCAAAAGTAAAGTAGTTGCAAACTCATCCTTTTAGAAACTTGTTTGGGCTGTTGAGAGGAGTAAAAAACCATCAAAAATTTCAATCCTGCATGATTCTACCAAGAAATGTGATTCTTCATTCACAACGCTGGTTTTTGCTATTGGGCTCTATTGAATAATGAATGTTTTGAATTTTCTCCAAAAGTAAAGTAGTTGCAAACTCATGCTTTTAGAGACTTGTTTGGGCTCATGAGAGGAGTAGAAAAACATCAAAAATTTCAGTCCTGCATGATTCTACCAAGAAATGTGTGTTCATTGAAACCGCTGGTTTTTGATATTTTGGGCCCTATTGAATAATGAATGTTTTGAATTTTCTCCAAAAGTAAAGTAGTTGCAAACTCATCATTTTAGAAACTTGTTTGGGCTGTTGAGAGGAGTAAAAAACCATCAAAAATTTCAATCCTGCATGATTTTAACAAGAAATGTGATTCTTCATTCAAAACCTGATTTTTGCTATTGGGCTCTATTGAATAGTGAATGTTTTGAATTTTCTCCAAAAGTAAAGTAGTTGCAAACTCATGCTTTTAGAGACTTGTTTGGGCTCATGAGAGGAGTAGAAAAACATCAAAAATTTCAGTCCTGCATGATTCTACCAAGAAATGTGTTCATTCAAACCGCTGGTTTTTGATAGTTTGGGCCCTATTGAATAATGAATGTTTTGAATTTTCTCCAAAAGTAAAGTAGTTGCAAACTCATGCTTTTAGAGACTTGTTTGGGCTCATGAGAGGAGTAGAAAAACATCAAAAATTTCAGTCCTGCATGATTCTACCAAGAAATGTGTGTTCATTGAAACCGCTGGTTTTTGATAGTTTGGGCCCTATTGAATAATGAATGTTTTGAATTTTCTCCAAAAGTAAAGTAGTTGCAAACTCATGCTTTTAGAGACTTGTTTGGGCTCATGAGAGGAGTAGAAAAACATCAAAAATTTCAGTCCTGCATGATTCTACCAAGAAATGTGTGTTCATTGAAACCGCTGGTTTTTGATATTTTGGGCCCTATTGAATAATGAATGTTTTGAATTTTCTCCAAAAGTAAAGTAGTTGCAAACTCATCATTTTAGAAACTTGTTTGGGCTGTTGAGAGGAGTAAAAAACCATCAAAAATTTCAATCCTGCATGATTTTAACAAGAAATGTGATTCTTCATTCAAAACCTGATTTTTGCTATTGGGCTCTATTGAATAGTGAATGTTTTGAATTTTCTCCAAAAGTAAAGTAGTTGCAAACTCATGCTTTTAGAGACTTGTTTGGGCTCATGAGAGGAGTAGAAAAACATCAAAAATTTCAGTCCTGCATGATTCTACCAAGAAATGTGTTCATTCAAACCGCTGGTTTTTGATAGTTTGGGCCCTATTGAATAATGAATGTTTTGAATTTTCTCCAAAAGTAAAGTAGTTGCAAACTCATCCTTTTAGAAACTTGTTTGGGCTGTTGAGAGGAGTAAAAAACCATCAAAAATTTCAATCCTGCATGATTCTACCAAGAAATGTGATTCTTCATTCAAAACGCTGGTTTTTGCTATTGGGCTCTATTGAATAATGAATGTTTTGAATTTTCTCCAAAAGTAAAGTAGTTGCAAACTCATGCTTTTAGAGACTTGTTTGGGCTCATGAGAGGAGTAGAAAAACATCAAAAATTTCAGTCCTGCATGATTCTACCAAGAAATGTGTGTTCATTGAAACCGCTGGTTTTTGATAGTTTGGGCCCTATTGAATAATGAATGTTTTGAATTTTCTCCAAAAGTAAAGTAGTTGCAAACTCATCCTTTTAGAAACTTGTTTGGGCTGTTGAGAGGAGTAAAAAACCATCAAAAATTTCAATCCTGCATGATTCTACCAAGAAATGTGATTCTTCATTCAAAACGCTGGTTTTTGCTATTGGGCTCTATTGAATAATGAATGTTTTGAATTTTCTCCAAAAGTAAAGTAGTTGCAAACTCATGCTTTTAGAGACTTGTTTGGGCTCATGAGAGGAGTAGAAAAACATCAAAAATTTCAGTCCTGCATGATTCTACCAAGAAATGTGTGTTCATTGAAACCGCTGGTTTTTGATAGTTTGGGCCCTATTGAATAATGAATGTTTTGAATTTTCTCCAAAAGTAAAGTAGTTGCAAACTCATCCTTTTAGAAACTTGTTTGGGCTGTTGAGAGGAGTAAAAAACCATCAAAAATTTCAATCCTGCATGATTCTACCAAGAAATGTGATTCTTCATTCAAAACGCTGGTTTTTGCTATTGGGCTCTATTGAATAATGAATGTTTTGAATTTTCTCCAAAAGTAAAGTAGTTGCAAACTCATGCTTTTAGAGACTTGTTTGGGCTCATGAGAGGAGTAGAAAAACATCAAAAATTTCAGTCCTGCATGATTCTACCAAGAAATGTGTGTTCATTGAAACCGCTGGTTTTTGATAGTTTGGGCCCTATTGAATAATGAATGTTTTGAATTTTCTCCAAAAGTAAAGTAGTTGCAAACTCATCCTTTTAGAAACTTGTTTGGGCTGTTGAGAGGAGTAAAAAACCATCAAAAATTTCAATCCTGCATGATTCTACCAAGAAATGTGATTCTTCATTCAAAACGCTGGTTTTTGCTATTGGGCTCTATTGAATAATGAATGTTTTGAATTTTCTCCAAAAGTAAAGTAGTTGCAAACTCATGCTTTTAGAGACTTGTTTGGGCTCATGAGATGAGTAGAAAAACATCAAAAATTTCAGTCCTGCATGATTCTACCAAGACATGTGTGTTCATTGAAACGGCTGGTTTTTGATAGTTTGGGCCCTATTGAATAATGAATGTTTTGAATTTTCTCCAAAAGTAAAGTAGTTGCAAACTCATCCTTTTAGAAACTTGTTTGGGCTGTTGAGAGGAGTAAAAAACCATCAAAAATTTCAATCCTGCATGATTCTACCAAGAAATGTGATTCTTCATTCAAAACGCTGGTTTTTGCTATTGGGCTCTATTGAATAATGAATGTTTTGAATTTTCTCCAAAAGTAAAGTAGTTGCAAACTCATGCTTTTAGAGACTTGTTTGGGCTCATGAGAGGAGTAGAAAAACATCAAAAATTTCAGTCCTGCATGATTCTACCAAGAAATGTGTGTTCATTGAAACCGCTGGTTTTTGATAGTTTGGGCCCTATTGAATAATGAATGTTTTGAATTTTCTCCAAAAGTAAAGTAGTTGCAAACTCATCCTTTTAGAAACTTGTTTGGGCTGTTGAGAGGAGTAAAAAACCATCAAAAATTTCAATCCTGCATGATTCTACCAAGAAATGTGATTCTTCATTCAAAACGCTGGTTTTTGCTATTGGGCTCTATTGAATAATGAATGTTTTGAATTTTCTCCAAAAGTAAAGTAGTTGCAAACTCATGCTTTTAGAGACTTGTTTGGGCTCATGAGAGGAGTAGAAAAACATCAAAAATTTCAGTCCTGCATGATTCTACCAAGAAATGTGTGTTCATTGAAACCGCTGGTTTTTGATAGTTTGGGCCCTATTGAATAATGAATGTTTTGAATTTTCTCCAAAAGTAAAGTAGTTGCAAACTCATCCTTTTAGAAACTTGTTTGGGCTGTTGAGAGGAGTAAAAAACCATCAAAAATTTCAATCCTGCATGATTCTACCAAGAAATGTGATTCTTCATTCAAAACGCTGGTTTTTGCTATTGGGCTCTATTGAATAATGAATGTTTTGAATTTTCTCCAAAAGTAAAGTAGTTGCAAACTCATGCTTTTAGAGACTTGTTTGGGCTCATGAGAGGAGTAGAAAAACATCAAAAATTTCAGTCCTGCATGATTCTACCAAGAAATGTGTGTTCATTGAAACCGCTGGTTTTTGATAGTTTGGGCCCTATTGAATAATGAATGTTTTGAATTTTCTCCAAAAGTAAAGTAGTTGCAAACTCATCCTTTTAGAAACTTGTTTGGGCTGTTGAGAGGAGTAAAAAACCATCAAAAATTTCAATCCTGCATGATTTTACCAAGAAATGTGATTCTTCATTCAAAACCTGATTTTTGCTATTGGGCTCTATTGAATAGTGAATGTTTTGAATTTTCTCCAAAAGTAAAGTAGTTGCAAACTCATGCTTTTAGAGACTTGTTTGGGCTCATGAGAGGAGTAGAAAAACATCAAAAATTTCAGTCCTGCATGATTCTACCAAGAAATGTGTTCATTCAAACCGCTGGTTTTTGATAGTTTGGGCCCTATTGAATAATGAATGTTTTGAATTTTCTCCAAAAGTAAAGTAGTTGCAAACTCATCCTTTTAGAAACTTGTTTGGGCTGTTGAGAGGAGTAAAAAACCATCAAAAATTTCAATCCTGCATGATTCTACCAAGAAATGTGATTCTTCATTCAAAACGCTGGTTTTTGCTATTGGGCTCTATTGAATAATGAATGTTTTGAATTTTCTCCAAAAGTAAAGTAGTTGCAAACTCATGCTTTTAGAGACTTGTTTGGGCTCATGAGATGAGTAGAAAAACATCAAAAATTTCAGTCCTGCATGATTCTACCAAGACATGTGTGTTCATTGAAACGGCTGGTTTTTGATAGTTTGGGCCCTATTGAATAATGAATGTTTTGAATTTTCTCAAAAAGTAAAGTAGTTGCAAACTCATCCTTTTAGAAACTTGTTTGGGCTGTTGAGAGGAGTAAAAAACCATCAAAAATTTCAATCCTGCATGATTTTAACAAGAAATGTGATTCTTCATTCAAAACCTGATTTTTGCTATTGGGCTCTATTGAATAGTGAATGTTTTGAATTTTCTCCAAAAGTAAAGTAGTTGCAAACTCATGCTTTTAGAGACTTGTTTGGGCTCATGAGAGGAGTAGAAAAACATCAAAAATTTCAGTCCTGCATGATTCTACCAAGAAATGTGTTCATTCAAACCGCTGGTTTTTGATAGTTTGGGCCCTATTGAATAATGAATGTTTTGAATTTTCTCCAAAAGTAAAGTAGTTGCAAACTCATCCTTTTAGAAACTTGTTTGGGCTGTTGAGAGGAGTAAAAAACCATCAAAAATTTCAATCCTGCATGATTCTACCAAGAAATGTGATTCTTCATTCAAAACGCTGGTTTTTGCTATTGGGCTCTATTGAATAATGAATGTTTTGAATTTTCTCCAAAAGTAAAGTAGTTGCAAACTCATGCTTTTAGAGACTTGTTTGGGCTCATGAGAGGAGTAGAAAAACATCAAAAATTTCAGTCCTGCATGATTCTACCAAGAAATGTGTGTTCATTGAAACCGCTGGTTTTTGATAGTTTGGGCCCTATTGAATAATGAATGTTTTGAATTTTCTCCAAAAGTAAAGTAGTTGCAAACTCATCCTTTTAGAAACTTGTTTGGGCTGTTGAGAGGAGTAAAAAACCATCAAAAATTTCAATCCTGCATGATTCTACTAAGAAATGTGATTCTTCATTCACAACGCTGGTTTTTGCTATTGGGCTCTATGGAATAATGAATGTTTTGAATTTTCTCCAAAAGTAAAGTAGTTGCAAACTCATGCTTTTAGAGACTTGTTGGGCTCATGAGAGGAGTAGAAAAACATCAAAAATTTCAGTCCTGCATGATTCTACCAAGAAATGTGTGTTCATTGAAACCGCTGGTTTTTGATAGTTTGGGCCCTATTGAATAATGAATGTTTTGAATTTTCTCCAAAAGTAAAGTAGTTGCAAACTCATCCTTTTAGAAACTTGTTTGGGCTGTTGAGAGGAGTAAAAAACCATCAAAAATTTCAATCCTGCATGATTCTACCAAGAAATGTGATTCTTCATTCACAACGCTGGTTTTTGCTATTGGGCTCTATTGAATAATGAATGTTTTGAATTTTCTCCAAAAGTAAAGTAGTTGCAAACTCATGCTTTTAGAGACTTGTTTGGGCTCATGAGAGGAGTAGAAAAACATCAAAAATTTCAGTCCTGCATGATTCTACCAAGAAATGTGTGTTCATTGAAACCGCTGGTTTTTGATATTTTGGGCCCTATTGAATAATGAATGTTTTGAATTTTCTCCAAAAGTAAAGTAGTTGCAAACTCATCATTTTAGAAACTTGTTTGGGCTGTTGAGAGGAGTAAAAAACCATCAAAAATTTCAATCCTGCATGATTTTAACAAGAAATGTGATTCTTCATTCAAAACCTGATTTTTGCTATTGGGCTCTATTGAATAGTGAATGTTTTGAATTTTCTCCAAAAGTAAAGTAGTTGCAAACTCATGCTTTTAGAGACTTGTTTGGGCTCATGAGAGGAGTAGAAAAACATCAAAAATTTCAGTCCTGCATGATTCTACCAAGAAATGTGTTCATTCAAACCGCTGGTTTTTGATAGTTTGGGCCCTATTGAATAATGAATGTTTTGAATTTTCTCCAAAAGTAAAGTAGTTGCAAACTCATGCTTTTAGAGACTTGTTTGGGCTCATGAGAGGAGTAGAAAAACATCAAAAATTTCAGTCCTGCATGATTCTACCAAGAAATGTGTGTTCATTGAAACCGCTGGTTTTTGATAGTTTGGGCCCTATTGAATAATGAATGTTTTGAATTTTCTCCAAAAGTAAAGTAGTTGCAAACTCATGCTTTTAGAGACTTGTTTGGGCTCATGAGAGGAGTAGAAAAACATCAAAAATTTCAGTCCTGCATGATTCTACCAAGAAATGTGTGTTCATTGAAACCGCTGGTTTTTGATATTTTGGGCCCTATTGAATAATGAATGTTTTGAATTTTCTCCAAAAGTAAAGTAGTTGCAAACTCATCATTTTAGAAACTTGTTTGGGCTGTTGAGAGGAGTAAAAAACCATCAAAAATTTCAATCCTGCATGATTTTAACAAGAAATGTGATTCTTCATTCAAAACCTGATTTTTGCTATTGGGCTCTATTGAATAGTGAATGTTTTGAATTTTCTCCAAAAGTAAAGTAGTTGCAAACTCATGCTTTTAGAGACTTGTTTGGGCTCATGAGAGGAGTAGAAAAACATCAAAAATTTCAGTCCTGCATGATTCTACCAAGAAATGTGTTCATTCAAACCGCTGGTTTTTGATAGTTTGGGCCCTATTGAATAATGAATGTTTTGAATTTTCTCCAAAAGTAAAGTAGTTGCAAACTCATCCTTTTAGAAACTTGTTTGGGCTGTTGAGAGGAGTAAAAAACCATCAAAAATTTCAATCCTGCATGATTCTACCAAGAAATGTGATTCTTCATTCAAAACGCTGGTTTTTGCTATTGGGCTCTATTGAATAATGAATGTTTTGAATTTTCTCCAAAAGTAAAGTAGTTGCAAACTCATGCTTTTAGAGACTTGTTTGGGCTCATGAGAGGAGTAGAAAAACATCAAAAATTTCAGTCCTGCATGATTCTACCAAGAAATGTGTGTTCATTGAAACCGCTGGTTTTTGATAGTTTGGGCCCTATTGAATAATGAATGTTTTGAATTTTCTCCAAAAGTAAAGTAGTTGCAAACTCATCCTTTTAGAAACTTGTTTGGGCTGTTGAGAGGAGTAAAAAACCATCAAAAATTTCAATCCTGCATGATTCTACCAAGAAATGTGATTCTTCATTCAAAACGCTGGTTTTTGCTATTGGGCTCTATTGAATAATGAATGTTTTGAATTTTCTCCAAAAGTAAAGTAGTTGCAAACTCATGCTTTTAGAGACTTGTTTGGGCTCATGAGAGGAGTAGAAAAACATCAAAAATTTCAGTCCTGCATGATTCTACCAAGAAATGTGTGTTCATTGAAACCGCTGGTTTTTGATAGTTTGGGCCCTATTGAATAATGAATGTTTTGAATTTTCTCCAAAAGTAAAGTAGTTGCAAACTCATCCTTTTAGAAACTTGTTTGGGCTGTTGAGAGGAGTAAAAAACCATCAAAAATTTCAATCCTGCATGATTCTACCAAGAAATGTGATTCTTCATTCAAAACGCTGGTTTTTGCTATTGGGCTCTATTGAATAATGAATGTTTTGAATTTTCTCCAAAAGTAAAGTAGTTGCAAACTCATGCTTTTAGAGACTTGTTTGGGCTCATGAGAGGAGTAGAAAAACATCAAAAATTTCAGTCCTGCATGATTCTACCAAGAAATGTGTGTTCATTGAAACCGCTGGTTTTTGATAGTTTGGGCCCTATTGAATAATGAATGTTTTGAATTTTCTCCAAAAGTAAAGTAGTTGCAAACTCATCCTTTTAGAAACTTGTTTGGGCTGTTGAGAGGAGTAAAAAACCATCAAAAATTTCAATCCTGCATGATTCTACCAAGAAATGTGATTCTTCATTCAAAACGCTGGTTTTTGCTATTGGGCTCTATTGAATAATGAATGTTTTGAATTTTCTCCAAAAGTAAAGTAGTTGCAAACTCATGCTTTTAGAGACTTGTTTGGGCTCATGAGATGAGTAGAAAAACATCAAAAATTTCAGTCCTGCATGATTCTACCAAGACATGTGTGTTCATTGAAACGGCTGGTTTTTGATAGTTTGGGCCCTATTGAATAATGAATGTTTTGAATTTTCTCCAAAAGTAAAGTAGTTGCAAACTCATCCTTTTAGAAACTTGTTTGGGCTGTTGAGAGGAGTAAAAAACCATCAAAAATTTCAATCCTGCATGATTCTACCAAGAAATGTGATTCTTCATTCAAAACGCTGGTTTTTGCTATTGGGCTCTATTGAATAATGAATGTTTTGAATTTTCTCCAAAAGTAAAGTAGTTGCAAACTCATGCTTTTAGAGACTTGTTTGGGCTCATGAGAGGAGTAGAAAAACATCAAAAATTTCAGTCCTGCATGATTCTACCAAGAAATGTGTGTTCATTGAAACCGCTGGTTTTTGATAGTTTGGGCCCTATTGAATAATGAATGTTTTGAATTTTCTCCAAAAGTAAAGTAGTTGCAAACTCATCCTTTTAGAAACTTGTTTGGGCTGTTGAGAGGAGTAAAAAACCATCAAAAATTTCAATCCTGCATGATTCTACCAAGAAATGTGATTCTTCATTCAAAACGCTGGTTTTTGCTATTGGGCTCTATTGAATAATGAATGTTTTGAATTTTCTCCAAAAGTAAAGTAGTTGCAAACTCATGCTTTTAGAGACTTGTTTGGGCTCATGAGAGGAGTAGAAAAACATCAAAAATTTCAGTCCTGCATGATTCTACCAAGAAATGTGTGTTCATTGAAACCGCTGGTTTTTGATAGTTTGGGCCCTATTGAATAATGAATGTTTTGAATTTTCTCCAAAAGTAAAGTAGTTGCAAACTCATCCTTTTAGAAACTTGTTTGGGCTGTTGAGAGGAGTAAAAAACCATCAAAAATTTCAATCCTGCATGATTCTACCAAGAAATGTGATTCTTCATTCAAAACGCTGGTTTTTGCTATTGGGCTCTATTGAATAATGAATGTTTTGAATTTTCTCCAAAAGTAAAGTAGTTGCAAACTCATGCTTTTAGAGACTTGTTTGGGCTCATGAGATGAGTAGAAAAACATCAAAAATTTCAGTCCTGCATGATTCTACCAAGACATGTGTGTTCATTGAAACGGCTGGTTTTTGATAGTTTGGGCCCTATTGAATAATGAATGTTTTGAATTTTCTCCAAAAGTAAAGTAGTTGCAAACTGATCCTTTTAGAAACTTGTTTGGGCTGTTGAGAGGAGTAAAAAACCATCAAAAATTTCAATCCTGCATGATTCTACCAAGAAATGTGATTCTTCATTCAAAACGCTGGTTTTTGCTATTGGGCTCTATTGAATAATGAATGTTTTGAATTTTCTCCAAAAGTAAAGTAGTTGCAAACTCATGCTTTTAGAGACTTGTTTGGGCTCATGAGAGGAGTAGAAAAACATCAAAAATTTCAGTCCTGCATGATTCTACCAAGAAATGTGTGTTCATTGAAACCGCTGGTTTTTGATAGTTTGGGCCCTATTGAATAATGAATGTTTTGAATTTTCTCCAAAAGTAAAGTAGTTGCAAACTCATCCTTTTAGAAACTTGTTTGGGCTGTTGAGAGGAGTAAAAAACCATCAAAAATTTCAATCCTGCATGATTCTACCAAGAAATGTGATTCTTCATTCAAAACGCTGGTTTTTGCTATTGGGCTCTATTGAATAATGAATGTTTTGAATTTTCTCCAAAAGTAAAGTAGTTGCAAACTCATGCTTTTAGAGACTTGTTTGGGCTCATGAGAGGAGTAGAAAAACATCAAAAATTTCAGTCCTGCATGATTCTACCAAGAAATGTGTGTTCATTGAAACCGCTGGTTTTTGATAGTTTGGGCCCTATTGAATAATGAATGTTTTGAATTTTCTCCAAAAGTAAAGTAGTTGCAAACTCATCCTTTTAGAAACTTGTTTGGGCTGTTGAGAGGAGTAAAAAACCATCAAAAATTTCAATCCTGCATGATTTTACCAAGAAATGTGATTCTTCATTCAAAACCTGATTTTTGCTATTGGGCTCTATTGAATAGTGAATGTTTTGAATTTTCTCCAAAAGTAAAGTAGTTGCAAACTCATGCTTTTAGAGACTTGTTTGGGCTCATGAGAGGAGTAGAAAAACATCAAAAATTTCAGTCCTGCATGATTCTACCAAGAAATGTGTTCATTCAAACCGCTGGTTTTTGATAGTTTGGGCCCTATTGAATAATGAATGTTTTGAATTTTCTCCAAAAGTAAAGTAGTTGCAAACTCATCCTTTTAGAAACTTGTTTGGGCTGTTGAGAGGAGTAAAAAACCATCAAAAATTTCAATCCTGCATGATTCTACCAAGAAATGTGATTCTTCATTCAAAACGCTGGTTTTTGCTATTGGGCTCTATTGAATAATGAATGTTTTGAATTTTCTCCAAAAGTAAAGTAGTTGCAAACTCATGCTTTTAGAGACTTGTTTGGGCTCATGAGATGAGTAGAAAAACATCAAAAATTTCAGTCCTGCATGATTCTACCAAGACATGTGTGTTCATTGAAACGGCTGGTTTTTGATAGTTTGGGCCCTATTGAATAATGAATGTTTTGAATTTTCTCAAAAAGTAAAGTAGTTGCAAACTCATCCTTTTAGAAACTTGTTTGGGCTGTTGAGAGGAGTAAAAAACCATCAAAAATTTCAATCCTGCATGATTTTAACAAGAAATGTGATTCTTCATTCAAAACCTGATTTTTGCTATTGGGCTCTATTGAATAGTGAATGTTTTGAATTTTCTCCAAAAGTAAAGTAGTTGCAAACTCATGCTTTTAGAGACTTGTTTGGGCTCATGAGAGGAGTAGAAAAACATCAAAAATTTCAGTCCTGCATGATTCTACCAAGAAATGTGTTCATTCAAACCGCTGGTTTTTGATAGTTTGGGCCCTATTGAATAATGAATGTTTTGAATTTTCTCCAAAAGTAAAGTAGTTGCAAACTCATCCTTTTAGAAACTTGTTTGGGCTGTTGAGAGGAGTAAAAAACCATCAAAAATTTCAATCCTGCATGATTCTACCAAGAAATGTGATTCTTCATTCAAAACGCTGGTTTTTGCTATTGGGCTCTATTGAATAATGAATGTTTTGAATTTTCTCCAAAAGTAAAGTAGTTGCAAACTCATGCTTTTAGAGACTTGTTTGGGCTCATGAGAGGAGTAGAAAAACATCAAAAATTTCAGTCCTGCATGATTCTACCAAGAAATGTGTGTTCATTGAAACCGCTGGTTTTTGATAGTTTGGGCCCTATTGAATAATGAATGTTTTGAATTTTCTCCAAAAGTAAAGTAGTTGCAAACTCATCCTTTTAGAAACTTGTTTGGGCTGTTGAGAGGAGTAAAAAACCATCAAAAATTTCAATCCTGCATGATTCTACCAAGAAATGTGATTCTTCATTCAAAACGCTGGTTTTTGCTATTGGGCTCTATTGAATAATGAATGTTTTGAATTTTCTCCAAAAGTAAAGTAGTTGCAAACTCATGCTTTTAGAGACTTGTTTGGGCTCATGAGAGGAGTAGAAAAACATCAAAAATTTCAGTCCTGCATGATTCTACCAAGAAATGTGTGTTCATTGAAACCGCTGGTTTTTGATAGTTTGGGCCCTATTGAATAATGAATGTTTTGAATTTTCTCCAAAAGTAAAGTAGTTGCAAACTCATCCTTTTAGAAACTTGTTTGGGCTGTTGAGAGGAGTAAAAAACCATCAAAAATTTCAATCCTGCATGATTCTACCAAGAAATGTGATTCTTCATTCAAAACGCTGGTTTTTGCTATTGGGCTCTATTGAATAATGAATGTTTTGAATTTTCTCCAAAAGTAAAGTAGTTGCAAACTCATGCTTTTAGAGACTTGTTTGGGCTCATGAGAGGAGTAGAAAAACATCAAAAATTTCAGTCCTGCATGATTCTACCAAGAAATGTGTGTTCATTGAAACCGCTGGTTTTTGATAGTTTGGGCCCTATTGAATAATGAATGTTTTGAATTTTCTCCAAAAGTAAAGTAGTTGCAAACTCATCCTTTTAGAAACTTGTTTGGGCTGTTGAGAGGAGTAAAAAACCATCAAAAATTTCAATCCTGCATGATTCTACCAAGAAATGTGATTCTTCATTCAAAACGCTGGTTTTTGCTATTGGGCTC
Source organism: Dendrobates tinctorius (assembly GCF_039654945.1). Taxonomy (NCBI): domain Eukaryota; kingdom Metazoa; phylum Chordata; class Amphibia; order Anura; family Dendrobatidae; genus Dendrobates; species Dendrobates tinctorius. Next base: position 81,657 of record NW_027362178.1, on the reverse strand, counting down.
TATTGAATAATGAATGTTTTGAATTTTCTCCAAAAGTAAAGTAGTTGCAAACTCATGCTTTTAGAGACTTGTTTGGGCTCATGAGATGAGTAGAAAAACATCAAAAATTTCAGTCCTGCATGATTCTACCAAGACATGTGTGTTCATTGAAACGGCTGGTTTTTGATAGTTTGGGCCCTATTGAATAATGAATGTTTTGAATTTTCTCCAAAAGTAAAGTAGTTGCAAACTCATCCTTTTAGAAACTTGTTTGGGCTGTTGAGAGGAGTAAAAAACCATCAAAAATTTCAATCCTGCATGATTCTACCAAGAAATGTGATTCTTCATTCAAAACGCTGGTTTTTGCAATTGGGCTCTATTGAATAATGAATGTTTTGAATTTTCTCCAAAAGTAAAGTAGTTGCAAACTCATGCTTTTAGAGACTTGTTTGGGCTCATGAGAGGAGTAGAAAAACATCAAAAATTTCAGTCCTGCATGATTCTACCAAGAAATGTGTGTTCATTGAAACCGCTGGTTTTTGATAGTTTGGGCCCTATTGAATAATGAATGTTTTGAATTTTCTCCAAAAGTAAAGTAGTTGCAAACTCATCCTTTTAGAAACTTGTTTGGGCTGTTGAGAGGAGTAAAAAACCATCAAAAATTTCAATCCTGCATGATTCTACCAAGAAATGTGATTCTTCATTCAAAACGCTGGTTTTTGCTATTGGGCTCTATTGAATAATGAATGTTTTGAATTTTCTCCAAAAGTAAAGTAGTTGCAAACTCATGCTTTTAGAGACTTGTTTGGGCTCATGAGAGGAGTAGAAAAACATCAAAAATTTCAGTCCTGCATGATTCTACCAAGAAATGTGTGTTCATTGAAACCGCTGGTTTTTGATAGTTTGGGCCCTATTGAATAATGAATGTTTTGAATTTTCTCCAAAAGTAAAGTAGTTGCAAACTCATCCTTTTAGAAACTTGTTTGGGCTGTTGAGAGGAGTAAAAAACCATCAAAAATTTCAATCCTGCATGATTTTACCAAGAAATGTGATTCTTCATTCAAAACCTGATTTTTGCTATTGGGCTCTATTGAATAGTGAATGTTTTGAATTTTCTCCAAAAGTAAAGTAGTTGCAAACTCATGCTTTTAGAGACTTGTTTGGGCTCATGAGAGGAGTAGAAAAACATCAAAAATTTCAGTCCTGCATGATTCTACCAAGAAATGTGTTCATTCAAACCGCTGGTTTTTGATAGTTTGGGCCCTATTGAATAATGAATGTTTTGAATTTTCTCCAAAAGTAAAGTAGTTGCAAACTCATCCTTTTAGAAACTTGTTTGGGCTGTTGAGAGGAGTAAAAAACCATCAAAAATTTCAATCCTGCATGATTCTACCAAGAAATGTGATTCTTCATTCAAAACGCTGGTTTTTGCTATTGGGCTCTATTGAATAATGAATGTTTTGAATTTTCTCCAAAAGTAAAGTAGTTGCAAACTCATGCTTTTAGAGACTTGTTTGGGCTCATGAGATGAGTAGAAAAACATCAAAAATTTCAGTCCTGCATGATTCTACCAAGACATGTGTGTTCATTGAAACGGCTGGTTTTTGATAGTTTGGGCCCTATTGAATAATGAATGTTTTGAATTTTCTCCAAAAGTAAAGTAGTTGCAAACTCATCCTTTTAGAAACTTGTTTGGGCTGTTGAGAGGAGTAAAAAACCATCAAAAATTTCAATCCTGCATGATTCTACCAAGAAATGTGATTCTTCATTCAAAACGCTGGTTTTTGCTATTGGGCTCTATTGAATAATGAATGTTTTGAATTTTCTCCAAAAGTAAAGTAGTTGCAAACTCATGCTTTTAGAGACTTGTTTGGGCTCATGAGAGGAGTAGAAAAACATCAAAAATTTCAGTCCTGCATGATTCTACCAAGAAATGTGTGTTCATTGAAACCGCTGGTTTTTGATAGTTTGGGCCCTATTGAATAATGAATGTTTTGAATTTTCTCCAAAAGTAAAGTAGTTGCAAACTCATCCTTTTAGAAACTTGTTTGGGCTGTTGAGAGGAGTAAAAAACCATCAAAAATTTCAATCCTGCATGATTCTACCAAGAAATGTGATTCTTCATTCAAAACGCTGTTTTTTGCTATTGGGCTCTATTGAATAATGAATGTTTTGAATTTTCTCCAAAAGTAAAGTAGTTGCAAACTCATGCTTTTAGAGACTTGTTTGGGCTCATGAGAGGAGTAGAAAAACATCAAAAATTTCAGTCCTGCATGATTCTACCAAGAAATGTGTGTTCATTGAAACCGCTGGTTTTTGATAGTTTGGGCCCTATTGAATAATGAATGTTTTGAATTTTCTCCAAAAGTAAAGTAGTTGCAAACTCATCCTTTTAGAAACTTGTTTGGGCTGTTGAGAGGAGTAAAAAAACATCAAAAATTTCAATCCTGCATGATTCTACCAAGAAATGTGATTCTTCATTCAAAACGCTGGTTTTTGCTATTGGGCTCTATTGAATAATGAATGTTTTGAATTTTCTCCAAAAGTAAAGTAGTTGCAAACTCATGCTTTTAGAGACTTGTTTGGGCTCATGAGAGGAGTAGAAAAACATCAAAAATTTCAGTCCTGCATGATTCTACCAAGAAATGTGTGTTCATTGAAACCGCTGGTTTTTGATAGTTTGGGCCCTATTGAATAATGAATGTTTTGAATTTTCTCCAAAAGTAAAGTAGTTGCAAACTCATCCTTTTAGAAACTTGTTTGGGCTGTTGAGAGGAGTAAAAAACCATCAAAAATTTCAATCCTGCATGATTCTACCAAGAAATGTGATTCTTCATTCACAACGCTGGTTTTTGCTATTGGGCTCTATGGAATAATGAATGTTTTGAATTTTCTCCAAAAGTAAAGTAGTTGCAAACTCATGCTTTTAGAGACTTGTTTGGGCTCATGAGAGGAGTAGAAAAACATCAAAAATTTCAGTCCTGCATGATTCTACCAAGAAATGTGTGTTCATTGAAACCGCTGGTTTTTGATAGTTTGGGCCCTATTGAATAATGAATGTTTTGAATTTTCTCCAAAAGTAAAGTAGTTGCAAACTCATCCTTTTAGAAACTTGTTTGGGCTGTTGAGAGGAGTAAAAAACCATCAAAAATTTCAATCCTGCATGATTCTACCAAGAAATGTGATTCTTCATTCACAACGCTGGTTTTTGCTATTGGGCTCTATTGAATAATGAATGTTTTGAATTTTCTCCAAAAGTAAAGTAGTTGCAAACTCATGCTTTTAGAGACTTGTTTGGGCTCATGAGAGGAGTAGAAAAACATCAAAAATTTCAGTCCTGCATGATTCTACCAAGAAATGTGTGTTCATTGAAACTGCTGGTTTTTGATATTTTGGGCCCTATTGAATAATGAATGTTTTGAATTTTCTCCAAAAGTAAAGTAGTTGCAAACTCATCATTTTAGAAACTTGTTTGGGCTGTTGAGAGGAGTAAAAAACCATCAAAAATTTCAATCCTGCATGATTTTAACAAGAAATGTGATTCTTCATTCAAAACCTGATTTTTGCTATTGGGCTCTATTGAATAGTGAATGTTTTGAATTTTCTCCAAAAGTAAAGTAGTTGCAAACTCATGCTTTTAGGGACTTGTTTGGGCTCATGAGAGGAGTAGAAAAACATCAAAAATTTCAGTCCTGCATGATTCTACCAAGAAATGTGTTCATTCAAACCGCTGGTTTTTGATAGTTTGGGCCCTATTGAATAATGAATGTTTTGAATTTTCTCCAAAAGTAAAGTAGTTGCAAACTCATCCTTTTAGAAACTTGTTTGGGCTGTTGAGAGGAGTAAAAAACCATCAAAAATTTCAATCCTGCATGATTCTACCAAGAAATGTGATTCTTCATTCAAAACGCTGGTTTTTGCTATTGGGCTCTATTGAATAATGAATGTTTTGAATTTTCTCCAAAAGTAAAGTAGTTGCAAACTCATGCTTTTAGAGACTTGTTTGGGCTCATGAGAGGAGTAGAAAAACATCAAAAATTTCAGTCCTGCATGATTCTACCAAGAAATGTGTGTTCATTGAAACCGCTGGTTTTTGATAGTTTGGGCCCTATTGAATAATGAATGTTTTGAATTTTCTCCAAAAGTAAAGTAGTTGCAAACTCATCCTTTTAGAAACTTGTTTGGGCTGTTGAGAGGAGTAAAAAACCATCAAAAATTTCAATCCTGCATGATTCTACCAAGAAATGTGATTCTTCATTCAAAACGCTGGTTTTTGCTATTGGGCTCTATTGAATAATGAATGTTTTGAATTTTCTCCAAAAGTAAAGTAGTTGCAAACTCATGCTTTTAGAGACTTGTTTGGGCTCATGAGAGGAGTAGAAAAACATCAAAAATTTCAGTCCTGCATGATTCTACCAAGAAATGTGTGTTAATTGAAACCGCTGGTTTTTGATAGTTTGGGCCCTATTGAATAATGAATGTTTTGAATTTTCTCCAAAAGTAAAGTAGTTGCAAACTCATCCTTTTAGAAACTTGTTTGGGCTGTTGAGAGGAGTAAAAAACCATCAAAAATTTCAATCCTGCATGATTCTACCAAGAAATGTGATTCTTCATTCAAAACGCTGGTTTTTGCTATTGGGCTCTATTGAATAATGAATGTTTTGAATTTTCTCCAAAAGTAAAGTAGTTGCAAACTCATGCTTTTAGAGACTTGTTTGGGCTCATGAGAGGAGTAGAAAAACATCAAAAATTTCAGTCCTGCATGATTCTACCAAGAAATGTGTGTTGATTCAAACCGCTGGTTTTTGATAGTTTGGGCCCTATTGAATAATGAATGTTTTGAATTTTCTCCAAAAGTAAAGTAGTTGCAAACTCATGCTTTTAGAGACTTGTTTGGGCTCATGAGAGGAGTAGAAAAACATCAAAAATTTCAGTCCTGCATGATTCTACCAAGAAATGTGTGTTCATTGAAACCGCTGGTTTTTGATAGTTTGGGCCCTATTGAATAATGAATGTTTTGAATTTTCTCCAAAAGTAAAGTAGTTGCAAACTCATCCTTTTAGAAACTTGTTTGGGCTGTTGAGAGGAGTAAAAAACCATCAAAAATTTCAATCCTGCATGATTCTACCAAGAAATGTGATTCTTCATTCAAAACGCTGGTTTTTGCTATTGGGCTCTATTGAATAATGAATGTTTTGAATTTTCTCCAAAAGTAAAGTAGTTGCAAACTCATGCTTTTAGAGACTTGTTTGGGCTCATGAGAGGAGTAGAAAAACATCAAAAATTTCAGTCCTGCATGATTCTACCAAGAAATGTGTGTTCATTGAAACCGCTGGTTTTTGATAGTTTGGGCCCTATTGAATAATGAATGTTTTGAATTTTCTCCAAAAGTAAAGTAGTTGCAAACTCATCCTTTTAGAAACTTGTTTGGGCTGTTGAGAGGAGTAAAAAACCATCAAAAATTTCAATCAAGCATGATTCTACCAAGAAATGTGATTCTTCATTCAAAACGCTGGTTTTTGCTATTGGGCTCTATTGAATAATGAATGTTTTGAATTTTCTCCAAAAGTAAAGTAGTTGCAAACTCATGCTTTTAGAGACTTGTTTGGGCTCATGAGAGGAGTAGAAAAACATCAAAAATTTCAGTCCTGCATGATTCTACCAAGAAATGTGTGTTCATTGAAACCGCTGGTTTTTGATAGTTTGGGCCCTATTGAATAATGAATGTTTTGAATTTTCTCCAAAAGTAAAGTAGTTGCAAACTCATCCTTTTAGAAACTTGTTTGGGCTGTTGAGAGGAGTAAAAAACCATCAAAAATTTCAATCCTGCATGATTCTACCAAGAAATGTGATTCTTCATTCAAAACGCTGGTTTTTGCTATTGGGCTCTATTGAATAATGAATGTTTTGAATTTTCTCCAAAAGTAAAGTAGTTGCAAACTCATGCTTTTAGAGACTTGTTTGGGCTCATGAGATGAGTAGAAAAACATCAAAAATTTCAGTCCTGCATGATTCTACCAAGACATGTGTGTTCATTGAAACGGCTGGTTTTTGATAGTTTGGGCCCTATTGAATAATGAATGTTTTGAATTTTCTCCAAAAGTAAAGTAGTTGCAAACTCATCCTTTTAGAAACTTGTTTGGGCTGTTGAGAGGAGTAAAAAACCATCAAAAATTTCAATCCTGCATGATTCTACCAAGAAATGTGATTCTTCATTCAAAACGCTGGTTTTTGCTATTGGGCTCTATTGAATAATGAATGTTTTGAATTTTCTCCAAAAGTAAAGTAGTTGCAAACTCATGCTTTTAGAGACTTGTTTGGGCTCATGAGAGGAGTAGAAAAACATCAAAAATTTCAGTCCTGCATGATTCTACCAAGAAATGTGTGTTCATTGAAACCGCTGGTTTTTGATAGTTTGGGCCCTATTGAATAATGAATGTTTTGAATTTTCTCCAAAAGTAAAGTAGTTGCAAACTCATCCTTTTAGAAACTTGTTTGGGCTGTTGAGAGGAGTAAAAAACCATCAAAAATTTCAATCCTGCATGATTCTACCAAGAAATGTGATTCTTCATTCAAAACGCTGGTTTTTGCTATTGGGCTCTATTGAATAATGAATGTTTTGAATTTTCTCCAAAAGTAAAGTAGTTGCAAACTCATGCTTTTAGAGACTTGTTTGGGCTCATGAGAGGAGTAGAAAAACATCAAAAATTTCAGTCCTGCATGATTCTACCAAGAAATGTGTGTTCATTGAAACCGCTGGTTTTTGATAGTTTGGGCCCTATTGAATAATGAATGTTTTGAATTTTCTCCAAAAGTAAAGTAGTTGCAAACTCATCCTTTTAGAAACTTGTTTGGGCTGTTGAGAGGAGTAAAAAACCATCAAAAATTTCAATCCTGCATGATTCTACCAAGAAATGTGATTCTTCATTCAAAACGCTGGTTTTTGCTATTGGGCTCTATTGAATAATGAATGTTTTGAATTTTCTCCAAAAGTAAAGTAGTTGCAAACTCATGCTTTTAGAGACTTGTTTGGGCTCATGAGAGGAGTAGAAAAACATCAAAAATTTCAGTCCTGCATGATTCTACCAAGAAATGTGTGTTCATTGAAACCGCTGGTTTTTGATAGTTTGGGCCCTATTGAATAATGAATGTTTTGAATTTTCTCCAAAAGTAAAGTAGTTGCAAACATCCTTTTAGAAACTTGTTTGGGCTGTTGAGAGGAGTAAAAAACCATCAAAAATTTCAATCCTGCATGATTTTACCAAGAAATGTGATTCTTCATTCAAAACCTGATTTTTGCTATTGGGCTCTATTGAATAGTGAATGTTTTGAATTTTCTCCAAAAGTAAAGTAGTTGCAAACTCATGCTTTTAGAGACTTGTTTGGGCTCTTGAGAGGAGTAGAAAAACATCAAAAATTTCAGTCCTGCATGATTCTACCAAGAAATGTGTTCATTCAAACCGCTGGTTTTTGATAGTTTGGGCCCTATTGAATAATGAATGTTTTGAATTTTCTCCAAAAGTAAAGTAGTTGCAAACTCATCCTTTTAGAAACTTGTTTGGGCTGTTGAGAGGAGTAAAAAACCATCAAAAATTTCAATCCTGCATGATTCTACCAAGAAATGTGATTCTTCATTCAAAACGCTGGTTTTTGCTATTGGGCTCTATTGAATAATGAATGTTTTGAATTTTCTCCAAAAGTAAAGTAGTTGCAAAATCATGCTTTTAGAGACTTGTTTGGGCTCATGAGAGGAGTAGAAAAACATCAAAAATTTCAGTCCTGCATGATTCTACCAAGAAATGTGTGTTCATTGAAACCGCTGGTTTTTGATAGTTTGGGCCCTATTGAATAATGAATGTTTTGAATTTTCTCCAAAAGTAAAGTAGTTGCAAACTCATCCTTTTAGAAACTTGTTTGGGCTGTTGAGAGGAGTAAAAAACCATCAAAAATTTCAATCCTGCATGATTCTACCAAGAAATGTGATTCTTCATTCAAAACGCTGGTTTTTGCTATTGGGCTCTATTGAATAATGAATGTTTTGAATTTTCTCCAAAAGTAAAGTAGTTGCAAACTCATGCTTTTAGAGACTTGTTTGGGCTCATGAGAGGAGTAGAAAAACATCAAAAATTTCAGTCCTGCATGATTCTACCAAGAAATGTGTGTTCATTGAAACCGCTGGTTTTTGATAGTTTGGGCCCTATTGAATAATGAATGTTTTGAATTTTCTCCAAAAGTAAAGTAGTTGCAAACTCATCCTTTTAGAAACTTGTTTGGGCTGTTGAGAGGAGTAAAAAACCATCAAAAATTTCAATCCTGCATGATTCTACCAAGAAATGTGATTCTTCATTCAAAACGCTGGTTTTTGCTATTGGGCTCTATTGAATAATGAATGTTTTGAATTTTCTCCAAAAGTAAAGTAGTTGCAAACTCATGCTTTTAGAGACTTGTTTGGGCTCATGAGAGGAGTAGAAAAACATCAAAAATTTCAGTCCTGCATGATTCTACCAAGAAATGTGTGTTGATTCAAACCGCTGGTTTTTGATAGTTTGGGCCCTATTGAATAATGAATGTTTTGAATTTTCTCCAAAAGTAAAGTAGTTGCAAACTCATGCTTTTAGAGACTTGTTTGGGCTCATGAGAGGAGTAGAAAAACATCAAAAATTTCAGTCCTGCATGATTCTACCAAGAAATGTGTGTTCATTGAAACCGCTGGTTTTTGATAGTTTGGGCCCTATTGAATAATGAATGTTTTGAATTTTCTCCAAAAGTAAAGTAGTTGCAAACTCATCCTTTTAGAAACTTGTTTGGGCTGTTGAGAGGAGTAAAAAACCATCAAAAATTTCAATCCTGCATGATTCTACCAAGAAATGTGATTCTTCATTCAAAACGCTGGTTTTTGCTATTGGGCTCTATTGAATAATGAATGTTTTGAATTTTCTCCAAAAGTAAAGTAGTTGCAAACTCATCCTTTTAGAAACTTGTTTGGGCTGTTGAGAGGAGTAAAAAACCATCAAAAATTTCAATCCTGCATGATTCTACCAAGAAATGTGATTCTTCATTCAAAACGCTGGTTTTTGCTATTGGGCTCTATTCAATAATGAATGTTTTGAATTTTCTCCAAAAGTAAAGTAGTTGCAAACTCATGCTTTTAGAGACTTGTTTGGGCTCATGAGAGGAGTAGAAAAACATCAAAAATTTCAGTCCTGCATGATTCTACCAAGAAATGTGTGTTCATTGAAACCGCTGGTTTTTGATAGTTTGGGCCCTATTGAATAATGAATGTTTTGAATTTTCTCCAAAAGTAAAGTAGTTGCAAACTCATCCTTTTAGAAACTTGTTTGGGCTGTTGAGAGGAGTAAAAAACCATCAAAAATTTCAATCCTGCATGATTCTACCAAGAAATGTGATTCTTCATTCAAAACGCTGGTTTTTGCTATTGGGCTCTATTGAATAATGAATGTTTTGAATTTTCTCCAAAAGTAAAGTAGTTGCAAACTCATGCTTTTAGAGACTTGTTTGGGCTCATGAGAGGAGTAGAAAAACATCAAAAATTTCAGTCCTGCATGATTCTACCAAGAAATGTGTGTTCATTGAAACCGCTGGTTTTTGATAGTTTGGGCCCTATTGAATAATGAATGTTTTGAATTTTCTCCAAAAGTAAAGTAGTTGCAAACTCATCCTTTTAGAAACTTGTTTGGGCTGTTGAGAGGAGTAAAAAACCATCAAACATTTCAATCCTGCATGATTCTACCAAGAAATGTGATTCTTCATTCAAAACGCTGGTTTTTGCTATTGGGCTCTATTGAATAATGAATGTTTTGAATTTTCTCCAAAAGTAAAGTAGTTGCAAACTCATGCTTTTAGAGACTTGTTTGGGCTCATGAGAGGAGTAGAAAAACATCAAAAATTTCAGTCCTGCATGATTCTACCAAGAAATGTGTGTTCATTGAAACCGCTGGTTTTTGATAGTTTGGGCCCTATTGAATAATGAATGTTTTGAATTTTCTCCAAAAGTAAAGTAGTTGCAAACTCATCCTTTTAGAAACTTGTTTGGGCTGTTGAGAGGAGTAAAAAACCATCAAAAATTTCAATCCTGCATGATTCTACCAAGAAATGTGATTCTTCATTCAAAACGCTGGTTTTTGCTATTGGGCTCTATTGAATAATGAATGTTTTGAATTTTCTCCAAAAGTAAAGTAGTTGCAAACTCATGCTTTTAGAGACTTGTTTGGGCTCATGAGATGAGTAGAAAAACATCAAAAATTTCAGTCCTGCATGATTCTACCAAGACATGTGTGTTCATTGAAACGGCTGGTTTTTGATAGTTTGGGCCCTATTGAATAATGAATGTTTTGAATTTTCTCCAAAAGTAAAGTAGTTGCAAACTCATCCTTTTAGAAACTTGTTTGGGCTGTTGAGAGGAGTAAAAAACCATCAAAAATTTCAATCCTGCATGATTCTACCAAGAAATGTGATTCTTCATTCAAAACGCTGGTTTTTGCTATTGGGCTCTATTGAATAATGAATGTTTTGAATTTTCTCCAAAAGTAAAGTAGTTGCAAACTCATGCTTTTAGAGACTTGTTTGGGCTCATGAGAGGAGTAGAAAAACATCAAAAATTTCAGTCCTGCATGATTCTACCAAGAAATGTGTGTTCATTGAAACCGCTGGTTTTTGATAGTTTGGGCCCTATTGAATAATGAATGTTTTGAATTTTCTCCAAAAGTAAAGTAGTTGCAAACTCATCCTTTTAGAAACTTGTTTGGGCTGTTGAGAGGAGTAAAAAACCATCAAACATTTCAATCCTGCATGATTCTACCAAGAAATGTGATTCTTCATTCAAAACGCTGGTTTTTGCTATTGGGCTCTATTGAATAATGAATGTTTTGAATTTTCTCCAAAAGTAAAGTAGTTGCAAACTCATGCTTTTAGAGACTTGTTTGGGCTCATGAGATGAGTAGAAAAACATCAAAAATTTCAGTCCTGCATGATTCTACCAAGACATGTGTGTTCATTGAAACGGCTGGTTTTTGATAGTTTGGGCCCTATTGAATAATGAATGTTTTGAATTTTCTCCAAAAGTAAAGTAGTTGCAAACTCATCCTTTTAGAAACTTGTTTGGGCTGTTGAGAGGAGTAAAAAACCATCAAAAATTTCAATCCTGCATGATTCTACCAAGAAATGTGATTCTTCATTCAAAACGCTGGTTTTTGCTATTGGGCTCTATTGAATAATGAATGTTTTGAATTTTCTCCAAAAGTAAAGTAGTTGCAAACTCATGCTTTTAGAGACTTGTTTGGGCTCATGAGAGGAGTAGAAAAACATCAAAAATTTCAGTCCTGCATGATTCTACCAAGAAATGTGTGTTCATTGAAACCGCTGGTTTTTGATAGTTTGGGCCCTATTGAATAATGAATGTTTTGAATTTTCTCCAAAAGTAAAGTAGTTGCAAACTCATCCTTTTAGAAACTTGTTTGGGCTGTTGAGAGGAGTAAAAAACCATCAAAAATTTCAATCCTGCATGATTCTACCAAGAAATGTGATTCTTCATTCAAAACGCTGGTTTTTGCTATTGGGCTCTATTGAATAATGAATGTTTTGAATTTTCTCCAAAAGTAAAGTAGTTGCAAACTCATGCTTTTAGAGACTTGTTTGGGCTCATGAGAGGAGTAGAAAAACATCAAAAATTTCAGTCCTGCATGATTCTACCAAGAAATGTGTGTTCATTGAAACCGCTGGTTTTTGATAGTTTGGGCCCTATTGAATAATGAATGTTTTGAATTTTCTCCAAAAGTAAAGTAGTTGCAAACTCATCCTTTTAGAAACTTGTTTGGGCTGTTGAGAGGAGTAAAAAACCATCAAAAATTTCAATCCTGCATGATTCTACCAAGAAATGTGATTCTTCATTCAAAACGCTGGTTTTTGCTATTGGGCTCTATTGAATAATGAATGTTTTGAATTTTCTCCAAAAGTAAAGTAGTTGCAAACTCATGCTTTTAGAGACTTGTTTGGGCTCATGAGAGGAGTAGAAAAACATCAAAAATTTCAGTCCTGCATGATTCTACCAAGAAATGTGTGTTCATTGAAACCGCTGGTTTTTGATAGTTTGGGCCCTATTGAATAATGAATGTTTTGAATTTTCTCCAAAAGTAAAGTAGTTGCAAACTCATCCTTTTAGAAACTTGTTTGGGCTGTTGAGAGGAGTAAAAAACCATCAAAAATTTCAATCCTGCATGATTCTACCAAGAAATGTGATTCTTCATTCAAAACGCTGGTTTTTGCTATTGGGCTCTATTGAATAATGAATGTTTTGAATTTTCTCCAAAAGTAAAGTAGTTGCAAACTCATGCTTTTAGAGACTTGTTTGGGCTCATGAGAGGAGTAGAAAAACATCAAAAATTTCAGTCCTGCATGATTCTACCAAGAAATGTGTGTTGATTCAAACCGCTGGTTTTTGATAGTTTGGGCCCTATTGAATAATGAATGTTTTGAATTTTCTCCAAAAGTAAAGTAGTTGCAAACTCATGCTTTTAGAGACTTGTTTGGGCTCATGAGAGGAGTAGAAAAACATCAAAAATTTCAGTCCTGCATGATTCTACCAAGAAATGTGTGTTCATTGAAACCGCTGGTTTTTGATAGTTTGGGCCCTATTGAATAATGAATGTTTTGAATTTTCTCCAAAAGTAAAGTAGTTGCAAACTCATCCTTTTAGAAACTTGTTTGGGCTGTTGAGAGGAGTAAAAAACCATAAAAAATTTCAATCCTGCATGATTCTACCAAGAAATGTGATTCTTCATTCAAAACGCTGGTTTTTGCTATTGGGCTCTATTGAATAATGAATGTTTTGAATTTTCTCCAAAAGTAAAGTAGTTGCAAACTCATCCTTTTAGAAACTTGTTTGGGCTGTTGAGAGGAGTAAAAAACCATCAAAAATTTCAATCCTGCATGATTCTACCAAGAAATGTGATTCTTCATTCAAAACGCTGGTTTTTGCTATTGGGCTCTATTCAATAATGAATGTTTTGAATTTTCTCCAAAAGTAAAGTAGTTGCAAACTCATGCTTTTAGAGACTTGTTTGGGCTCATGAGAGGAGTAGAAAAACATCAAAAATTTCAGTCCTGCATGATTCTACCAAGAAATGTGTGTTCATTGAAACCGCTGGTTTTTGATAGTTTGGGCCCTATTGAATAATGAATGTTTTGAATTTTCTCCAAAAGTAAAGTAGTTGCAAACTCATCCTTTTAGAAACTTGTTTGGGCTGTTGAGAGGAGTAAAAAACCATCAAAAATTTCAATCCTGCATGATTCTACCAAGAAATGTGATTCTTCATTCAAAACGCTGGTTTTTGCTATTGGGCTCTATTGAATAATGAATGTTTTGAATTTTCTCCAAAAGTAAAGTAGTTGCAAACTCATGCTTTTAGAGACTTGTTTGGGCTCATGAGAGGAGTAGAAAAACATCAAAAATTTCAGTCCTGCATGATTCTACCAAGAAATGTGTGTTCATTGAAACCGCTGGTTTTTGATAGTTTGGGCCCTATTGAATAATGAATGTTTTGAATTTTCTCCAAAAGTAAAGTAGTTGCAAACTCATCCTTTTAGAAACTTGTTTGGGCTGTTGAGAGGAGTAAAAAACCATCAAACATTTCAATCCTGCATGATTCTACCAAGAAATGTGATTCTTCATTCAAAACGCTGGTTTTTGCTATTGGGCTCTATTGAATAATGAATGTTTTGAATTTTCTCCAAAAGTAAAGTAGTTGCAAACTCATGCTTTTAGAGACTTGTTTGGGCTCATGAGAGGAGTAGAAAAACATCAAAAATTTCAGTCCTGCATGATTCTACCAAGAAATGTGTGTTCATTGAAACCGCTGGTTTTTGATAGTTTGGGCCCTATTGAATAATGAATGTTTTGAATTTTCTCCAAAAGTAAAGTAGTTGCAAACTCATCCTTTTAGAAACTTGTTTGGGCTGTTGAGAGGAGTAAAAAACCATCAAAAATTTCAATCCTGCATGATTCTACCAAGAAATGTGATTCTTCATTCAAAACGCTGGTTTTTGCTATTGGGCTCTATTGAATAATGAATGTTTTGAATTTTCTCCAAAAGTAAAGTAGTTGCAAACTCATGCTTTTAGAGACTTGTTTGGGCTCATGAGATGAGTAGAAAAACATCAAAAATTTCAGTCCTGCATGATTCTACCAAGACATGTGTGTTCATTGAAACGGCTGGTTTTTGATAGTTTGGGCCCTATTGAATAATGAATGTTTTGAATTTTCTCCAAAAGTAAAGTAGTTGCAAACTCATCCTTTTAGAAACTTGTTTGGGCTGTTGAGAGGAGTAAAAAACCATCAAAAATTTCAATCCTGCATGATTCTACCAAGAAATGTGATTCTTCATTCAAAACGCTGGTTTTTGCTATTGGGCTCTATTGAATAATGAATGTTTTGAATTTTCTCCAAAAGTAAAGTAGTTGCAAACTCATGCTTTTAGAGACTTGTTTGGGCTCATGAGAGGAGTAGAAAAACATCAAAAATTTCAGTCCTGCATGATTCTACCAAGAAATGTGTGTTCATTGAAACCGCTGGTTTTTGATAGTTTGGGCCCTATTGAATAATGAATGTTTTGAATTTTCTCCAAAAGTAAAGTAGTTGCAAACTCATCCTTTTAGAAACTTGTTTGGGCTGTTGAGAGGAGTAAAAAACCATCAAAATTTTCAATCCTGCATGATTTTACCAAGAAATGTGATTCTTCATTCAAAACCTGATTTTTGCTATTGGGCTCTATTGAATAGTGAATGTTTTGAATTTTCTCCAAAAGTAAAGTAGTTGCAAACTCATGCTTTTAGAGACTTGTTTGGGCTCATGAGAGGAGTAGAAAAACATCAAAAATTTCAGTCCTGCATGATTCTACCAAGAAATGTGTTCATTCAAACCGCTGGTTTTTGATAGTTTGGGCCCTATTGAATAATGAATGTTTTGAATTTTCTCCAAAAGTAAAGTAGTTGCAAACTCATCCTTTTAGAAACTTGTTTGGGCTGTTGAGAGGAGTAAAAAACCATCAAAAATTTCAATCCTGCATGATTCTACCAAGAAATGTGATTCTTCATTCAAAACGCTGGTTTTTGCTATTGGGCTCTATTGAATAATGAATGTTTTGAATTTTCTCCAAAAGTAAAGTAGTTGCAAACTCATGCTTTTAGAGACTTGTTTGGGCTCATGAGATGAGTAGAAAAACATCAAAAATTTCAGTCCTGCATGATTCTACCAAGACATGTGTGTTCATTGAAACGGCTGGTTTTTGATAGTTTGGGCCCTATTGAATAATGAATGTTTTGAATTTTCTCAAAAAGTAAAGTAGTTGCAAACTCATCCTTTTAGAAACTTGTTTGGGCTGTTGAGAGGAGTAAAAAACCATCAAAAATTTCAATCCTGCATGATTTTAACAAGAAATGTGATTCTTCATTCAAAACCTGATTTTTGCTATTGGGCTCTATTGAATAGTGAATGTTTTGAATTTTCTCCAAAAGTAAAGTAGTTGCAAACTCATGCTTTTAGAGACTTGTTTGGGCTCATGAGAGGAGTAGAAAAACATCAAAAATTTCAGTCCTGCATGATTCTACCAAGAAATGTGTGTTCATTGAAACCGCTGGTTTTTGATAGTTTGGGCCCTATTGAATAATGAATGTTTTGAATTTTCTCCAAAAGTAAAGTAGTTGCAAACTCATCCTTTTAGAAACTTGTTTGGGCTGTTGAGAGGAGTAAAAAACCATCAAAAATTTCAATCCTGCATGATTCTACCAAGAAATGTGATTCTTCATTCAAAACGCTGGTTTTTGCTATTGGGCTCTATTGAATAATGAATGTTTTGAATTTTCTCCAAAAGTAAAGTAGTTGCAAACTCATGCTTTTAGAGACTTGTTTGGGCTCATGAGAGGAGTAGAAAAACATCAAAAATTTCAGTCCTGCATGATTCTACCAAGAAATGTGTGTTGATTCAAACCGCTGGTTTTTGATAGTTTGGGCCCTATTGAATAATGAATGTTTTGAATTTTCTCCAAAAGTAAAGTAGTTGCAAACTCATGCTTTTAGAGACTTGTTTGGGCTCATGAGAGGAGTAGAAAAACATCAAAAATTTCAGTCCTGCATGATTCTACCAAGAAATGTGTGTTCATTGAAACCGCTGGTTTTTGATAGTTTGGGCCCTATTGAATAATGAATGTTTTGAATTTTCTCCAAAAGTAAAGTAGTTGCAAACTCATCCTTTTAGAAACTTGTTTGGGCTGTTGAGAGGAGTAAAAAACCATAAAAAATTTCAATCCTGCATGATTCTACCAAGAAATGTGATTCTTCATTCAAAACGCTGGTTTTTGCTATTGGGCTCTATTGAATAATGAATGTTTTGAATTTTCTCCAAAAGTAAAGTAGTTGCAAACTCATCCTTTTAGAAACTTGTTTGGGCTGTTGAGAGGAGTAAAAAACCATCAAAAATTTCAATCCTGCATGATTCTACCAAGAAATGTGATTCTTCATTCAAAACGCTGGTTTTTGCTATTGGGCTCTATTCAATAATGAATGTTTTGAATTTTCTCCAAAAGTAAAGTAGTTGCAAACTCATGCTTTTAGAGACTTGTTTGGGCTCATGAGAGGAGTAGAAAAACATCAAAAATTTCAGTCCTGCATGATTCTACCAAGAAATGTGTGTTCATTGAAACCGCTGGTTTTTGATAGTTTGGGCCCTATTGAATAATGAATGTTTTGAATTTTCTCCAAAAGTAAAGTAGTTGCAAACTCATCCTTTTAGAAACTTGTTTGGGCTGTTGAGAGGAGTAAAAAACCATCAAAAATTTCAATCCTGCATGATTCTACCAAGAAATGTGATTCTTCATTCAAAACGCTGGTTTTTGCTATTGGGCTCTATTGAATAATGAATGTTTTGAATTTTCTCCAAAAGTAAAGTAGTTGCAAACTCATGCTTTTAGAGACTTGTTTGGGCTCATGAGAGGAGTAGAAAAACATCAAAAATTTCAGTCCTGCATGATTCTACCAAGAAATGTGTGTTCATTGAAACCGCTGGTTTTTGATAGTTTGGGCCCTATTGAATAATGAATGTTTTGAATTTTCTCCAAAAGTAAAGTAGTTGCAAACTCATCCTTTTAGAAACTTGTTTGGGCTGTTGAGAGGAGTAAAAAACCATCAAACATTTCAATCCTGCATGATTCTACCAAGAAATGTGATTCTTCATTCAAAACGCTGGTTTTTGCTATTGGGCTCTATTGAATAATGAATGTTTTGAATTTTCTCCAAAAGTAAAGTAGTTGCAAACTCATGCTTTTAGAGACTTGTTTGGGCTCATGAGAGGAGTAGAAAAACATCAAAAATTTCAGTCCTGCATGATTCTACCAAGAAATGTGTGTTCATTGAAACCGCTGGTTTTTGATAGTTTGGGCCCTATTGAATAATGAATGTTTTGAATTTTCTCCAAAAGTAAAGTAGTTGCAAACTCATCCTTTTAGAAACTTGTTTGGGCTGTTGAGAGGAGTAAAAAACCATCAAAAATTTCAATCCTGCATGATTCTACCAAGAAATGTGATTCTTCATTCAAAACGCTGGTTTTTGCTATTGGGCTCTATTGAATAATGAATGTTTTGAATTTTCTCCAAAAGTAAAGTAGTTGCAAACTCATGCTTTTAGAGACTTGTTTGGGCTCATGAGATGAGTAGAAAAACATCAAAAATTTCAGTCCTGCATGATTCTACCAAGACATGTGTGTTCATTGAAACGGCTGGTTTTTGATAGTTTGGGCCCTATTGAATAATGAATGTTTTGAATTTTCTCCAAAAGTAAAGTAGTTGCAAACTCATCCTTTTAGAAACTTGTTTGGGCTGTTGAGAGGAGTAAAAAACCATCAAAAATTTCAATCCTGCATGATTCTACCAAGAAATGTGATTCTTCATTCAAAACGCTGGTTTTTGCTATTGGGCTCTATTGAATAATGAATGTTTTGAATTTTCTCCAAAAGTAAAGTAGTTGCAAACTCATGCTTTTAGAGACTTGTTTGGGCTCATGAGAGGAGTAGAAAAACATCAAAAATTTCAGTCCTGCATGATTCTACCAAGAAATGTGTGTTCATTGAAACCGCTGGTTTTTGATAGTTTGGGCCCTATTGAATAATGAATGTTTTGAATTTTCTCCAAAAGTAAAGTAGTTGCAAACTCATCCTTTTAGAAACTTGTTTGGGCTGTTGAGAGGAGTAAAAAACCATCAAAATTTTCAATCCTGCATGATTTTACCAAGAAATGTGATTCTTCATTCAAAACCTGATTTTTGCTATTGGGCTCTATTGAATAGTGAATGTTTTGAATTTTCTCCAAAAGTAAAGTAGTTGCAAACTCATGCTTTTAGAGACTTGTTTGGGCTCATGAGAGGAGTAGAAAAACATCAAAAATTTCAGTCCTGCATGATTCTACCAAGAAATGTGTTCATTCAAACCGCTGGTTTTTGATAGTTTGGGCCCTATTGAATAATGAATGTTTTGAATTTTCTCCAAAAGTAAAGTAGTTGCAAACTCATCCTTTTAGAAACTTGTTTGGGCTGTTGAGAGGAGTAAAAAACCATCAAAAATTTCAATCCTGCATGATTCTACCAAGAAATGTGATTCTTCATTCAAAACGCTGGTTTTTGCTATTGGGCTCTATTGAATAATGAATGTTTTGAATTTTCTCCAAAAGTAAAGTAGTTGCAAACTCATGCTTTTAGAGACTTGTTTGGGCTCATGAGATGAGTAGAAAAACATCAAAAATTTCAGTCCTGCATGATTCTACCAAGACATGTGTGTTCATTGAAACGGCTGGTTTTTGATAGTTTGGGCCCTATTGAATAATGAATGTTTTGAATTTTCTCAAAAAGTAAAGTAGTTGCAAACTCATCCTTTTAGAAACTTGTTTGGGCTGTTGAGAGGAGTAAAAAACCATCAAAAATTTCAATCCTGCATGATTTTAACAAGAAATGTGATTCTTCATTCAAAACCTGATTTTTGCTATTGGGCTCTATTGAATAGTGAATGTTTTGAATTTTCTCCAAAAGTAAAGTAGTTGCAAACTCATGCTTTTAGAGACTTGTTTGGGCTCATGAGAGGAGTAGAAAAACATCAAAAATTTCAGTCCTGCATGATTCTACCAAGAAATGTGTGTTCATTGAAACCGCTGGTTTTTGATAGTTTGGGCCCTATTGAATAATGAATGTTTTGAATTTTCTCCAAAAGTAAAGTAGTTGCAAACTCATCCTTTTAGAAACTTGTTTGGGCTGTTGAGAGGAGTAAAAAACCATCAAAAATTTCAATCCTGCATGATTCTACCAAGAAATGTGATTCTTCATTCAAAACGCTGGTTTTTGCTATTGGGCTCTATTGAATAATGAATGTTTTGAATTTTCTCCAAAAGTAAAGTAGTTGCAAACTCATGCTTTTAGAGACTTGTTTGGGCTCATGAGAGGAGTAGAAAAACATCAAAAATTTCAGTCCTGCATGATTCTACCAAGAAATGTGTGTTGATTCAAACCGCTGGTTTTTGATAGTTTGGGCCCTATTGAATAATGAATGTTTTGAATTTTCTCCAAAAGTAAAGTAGTTGCAAACTCATGCTTTTAGAGACTTGTTTGGGCTCATGAGAGGAGTAGAAAAACATCAAAAATTTCAGTCCTGCATGATTCTACCAAGAAATGTGTGTTCATTGAAACCGCTGGTTTTTGATAGTTTGGGCCCTATTGAATAATGAATGTTTTGAATTTTCTCCAAAAGTAAAGTAGTTGCAAACTCATCCTTTTAGAAACTTGTTTGGGCTGTTGAGAGGAGTAAAAAACCATCAAAAATTTCAATCCTGCATGATTCTACCAAGAAATGTGATTCTTCATTCAAAACGCTGGTTTTTGCTATTGGGCTCTATTGAATAATGAATGTTTTGAATTTTCTCCAAAAGTAAAGTAGTTGCAAACTCATCCTTTTAGAAACTTGTTTGGGCTGTTGAGAGGAGTAAAAAACCATCAAAAATTTCAATCCTGCATGATTCTACCAAGAAATGTGATTCTTCATTCAAAACGCTGGTTTTTGCTATTGGGCTCTATTGAATAATGAATGTTTTGAATTTTCTCCAAAAGTAAAGTAGTTGCAAACTCATGCTTTTAGAGACTTGTTTGGGCTCATGAGAGGAGTAGAAAAACATCAAAAATTTCAGTCCTGCATGATTCTACCAAGAAATGTGTGTTCATTGAAACCGCTGGTTTTTGATAGTTTGGGCCCTATTGAATAATGAATGTTTTGAATTTTCTCCAAAAGTAAAGTAGTTGCAAACTCATCCTTTTAGAAACTTGTTTGGGCTGTTGAGAGGAGTAAAAAACCATCAAAAATTTCAATCCTGCATGATTCTACCAAGAAATGTGATTCTTCATTCAAAACGCTGGTTTTTGCTATTGGGCTCTATTGAATAATGAATGTTTTGAATTTTCTCCAAAAGTAAAGTAGTTGCAAACTCATGCTTTTAGAGACTTGTTTGGGCTCATGAGAGGAGTAGAAAAACATCAAAAATTTCAGTCCTGCATGATTCTACCAAGAAATGTGTGTTCATTGAAACCGCTGGTTTTTGATAGTTTGGGCCCTATTGAATAATGAATGTTTTGAATTTTCTCCAAAAGTAAAGTAGTTGCAAACTCATCCTTTTAGAAACTTGTTTGGGCTGTTGAGAGGAGTAAAAAACCATCAAAAATTTCAATCCTGCATGATTCTACCAAGAAATGTGATTCTTCATTCAAAACGCTGGTTTTTGCTATTGGGCTCTATTGAATAATGAATGTTTTGAATTTTCTCCAAAAGTAAAGTAGTTGCAAACTCATGCTTTTAGAGACTTGTTTGGGCTCATGAGAGGAGTAGAAAAACATCAAAAATTTCAGTCCTGCATGATTCTACCAAGAAATGTGTGTTCATTGAAACCGCTGGTTTTTGATAGTTTGGGCCCTATTGAATAATGAATGTTTTGAATTTTCTCCAAAAGTAAAGTAGTTGCAAACTCATCCTTTTAGAAACTTGTTTGGGCTGTTGAGAGGAGTAAAAAACCATCAAAAATTTCAATCCTGCATGATTCTACCAAGAAATGTGATTCTTCATTCAAAACGCTGGTTTTTGCTATTGGGCTCTATTGAATAATGAATGTTTTGAATTTTCTCCAAAAGTAAAGTAGTTGCAAACTCATGCTTTTAGAGACTTGTTTGGGCTCATGAGATGAGTAGAAAAACATCAAAAATTTCAGTCCTGCATGATTCTACCAAGACATGTGTGTTCATTGAAACGGCTGGTTTTTGATAGTTTGGGCCCTATTGAATAATGAATGTTTTGAATTTTCTCCAAAAGTAAAGTAGTTGCAAACTCATCCTTTTAGAAACTTGTTTGGGCTGTTGAGAGGAGTAAAAAACCATCAAAAATTTCAATCCTGCATGATTCTACCAAGAAATGTGATTCTTCATTCAAAACGCTGGTTTTTGCTATTGGGCTCTATTGAATAATGAATGTTTTGAATTTTCTCCAAAAGTAAAGTAGTTGCAAACTCATGCTTTTAGAGACTTGTTTGGGCTCATGAGAGGAGTAGAAAAACATCAAAAATTTCAGTCCTGCATGATTCTACCAAGAAATGTGTGTTCATTGAAACCGCTGGTTTTTGATAGTTTGGGCCCTATTGAATAATGAATGTTTTGAATTTTCTCCAAAAGTAAAGTAGTTGCAAACTCATCCTTTTAGAAACTTGTTTGGGCTGTTGAGAGGAGTAAAAAACCATCAAAAATTTCAATCCTGCATGATTTTACCAAGAAATGTGATTCTTCATTCAAAACCTGATTTTTGCTATTGGGCTCTATTGAATAGTGAATGTTTTGAATTTTCTCCAAAAGTAAAGTAGTTGCAAACTCATGCTTTTAGAGACTTGTTTGGGCTCATGAGAGGAGTAGAAAAACATCAAAAATTTCAGTCCTGCATGATTCTACCAAGAAATGTGTTCATTCAAACCGCTGGTTTTTGATAGTTTGGGCCCTATTGAATAATGAATGTTTTGAATTTTCTCCAAAAGTAAAGTAGTTGCAAACTCATCCTTTTAGAAACTTGTTTGGGCTGTTGAGAGGAGTAAAAAACCATCAAAAATTTCAATCCTGCATGATTCTACCAAGAAATGTGATTCTTCATTCAAAACGCTGGTTTTTGCTATTGGGCTCTATTGAATAATGAATGTTTTGAATTTTCTCCAAAAGTAAAGTAGTTGCAAACTCATGCTTTTAGAGACTTGTTTGGGCTCATGAGATGAGTAGAAAAACATCAAAAATTTCAGTCCTGCATGATTCTACCAAGACATGTGTGTTCATTGAAACGGCTGGTTTTTGATAGTTTGGGCCCTATTGAATAATGAATGTTTTGAATTTTCTCAAAAAGTAAAGTAGTTGCAAACTCATCCTTTTAGAAACTTGTTTGGGCTGTTGAGAGGAGTAAAAAACCATCAAAAATTTCAATCCTGCATGATTTTAACAAGAAATGTGATTCTTCATTCAAAACCTGATTTTTGCTATTGGGCTCTATTGAATAGTGAATGTTTTGAATTTTCTCCAAAAGTAAAGTAGTTGCAAACTCATGCTTTTAGAGACTTGTTTGGGCTCATGAGAGGAGTAGAAAAACATCAAAAATTTCAGTCCTGCATGATTCTACCAAGAAATGTGTTCATTCAAACCGCTGGTTTTTGATAGTTTGGGCCCTATTGAATAATGAATGTTTTGAATTTTCTCCAAAAGTAAAGTAGTTGCAAACTCATCCTTTTAGAAACTTGTTTGGGCTGTTGAGAGGAGTAAAAAACCATCAAAAATTTCAATCCTGCATGATTCTACCAAGAAATGTGATTCTTCATTCAAAACGCTGGTTTTTGCTATTGGGCTCTATTGAATAATGAATGTTTTGAATTTTCTCCAAAAGTAAAGTAGTTGCAAACTCATGCTTTTAGAGACTTGTTTGGGCTCATGAGAGGAGTAGAAAAACATCAAAAATTTCAGTCCTGCATGATTCTACCAAGAAATGTGTGTTCATTGAAACCGCTGGTTTTTGATAGTTTGGGCCCTATTGAATAATGAATGTTTTGAATTTTCTCCAAAAGTAAAGTAGTTGCAAACTCATCCTTTTAGAAACTTGTTTGGGCTGTTGAGAGGAGTAAAAAACCATCAAAAATTTCAATCCTGCATGATTCTACCAAGAAATGTGATTCTTCATTCAAAACGCTGGTTTTTGCTATTGGGCTCTATTGAATAATGAATGTTTTGAATTTTCTCCAAAAGTAAAGTAGTTGCAAACTCATGCTTTTAGAGACTTGTTTGGGCTCATGAGAGGAGTAGAAAAACATCAAAAATTTCAGTCCTGCATGATTCTACCAAGAAATGTGTGTTCATTGAAACCGCTGGTTTTTGATAGTTTGGGCCCTATTGAATAATGAATGTTTTGAATTTTCTCCAAAAGTAAAGTAGTTGCAAACTCATCCTTTTAGAAACTTGTTTGGGCTGTTGAGAGGAGTAAAAAACCATCAAAAATTTCAATCCTGCATGATTCTACCAAGAAATGTGATTCTTCATTCAAAACGCTGGTTTTTGCTATTGGGCTCTATTGAATAATGAATGTTTTGAATTTTCTCCAAAAGTAAAGTAGTTGCAAACTCATGCTTTTAGAGACTTGTTTGGGCTCATGAGAGGAGTAGAAAAACATCAAAAATTTCAGTCCTGCATGATTCTACCAAGAAATGTGTGTTCATTGAAACCGCTGGTTTTTGATAGTTTGGGCCCTATTGAATAATGAATGTTTTGAATTTTCTCCAAAAGTAAAGTAGTTGCAAACTCATCCTTTTAGAAACTTGTTTGGGCTGTTGAGAGGAGTAAAAAACCATCAAAAATTTCAATCCTGCATGATTCTACCAAGAAATGTGATTCTTCATTCAAAACGCTGGTTTTTGCTATTGGGCTCTATTGAATAATGAATGTTTTGAATTTTCTCCAAAAGTAAAGTAGTTGCAAACTCATGCTTTTAGAGACTTGTTTGGGCTCATGAGATGAGTAGAAAAACATCAAAAATTTCAGTCCTGCATGATTCTACCAAGACATGTGTGTTCATTGAAACGGCTGGTTTTTGATAGTTTGGGCCCTATTGAATAATGAATGTTTTGAATTTTCTCCAAAAGTAAAGTAGTTGCAAACTCATCCTTTTAGAAACTTGTTTGGGCTGTTGAGAGGAGTAAAAAACCATCAAAAATTTCAATCCTGCATGATTCTACCAAGAAATGTGATTCTTCATTCAAAACGCTGGTTTTTGCAATTGGGCTCTATTGAATAATGAATGTTTTGAATTTTCTCCAAAAGTAAAGTAGTTGCAAACTCATGCTTTTAGAGACTTGTTTGGGCTCATGAGAGGAGTAGAAAAACATCAAAAATTTCAGTCCTGCATGATTCTACCAAGAAATGTGTGTTCATTGAAACCGCTGGTTTTTGATAGTTTGGGCCCTATTGAATAATGAATGTTTTGAATTTTCTCCAAAAGTAAAGTAGTTGCAAACTCATCCTTTTAGAAACTTGTTTGGGCTGTTGAGAGGAGTAAAAAACCATCAAAAATTTCAATCCTGCATGATTCTACCAAGAAATGTGATTCTTCATTCAAAACGCTGGTTTTTGCTATTGGGCTCTATTGAATAATGAATGTTTTGAATTTTCTCCAAAAGTAAAGTAGTTGCAAACTCATGCTTTTAGAGACTTGTTTGGGCTCATGAGAGGAGTAGAAAAACATCAAAAATTTCAGTCCTGCATGATTCTACCAAGAAATGTGTGTTCATTGAAACCGCTGGTTTTTGATAGTTTGGGCCCTATTGAATAATGAATGTTTTGAATTTTCTCCAAAAGTAAAGTAGTTGCAAACTCATCCTTTTAGAAACTTGTTTGGGCTGTTGAGAGGAGTAAAAAACCATCAAAAATTTCAATCCTGCATGATTCTACCAAGAAATGTGATTCTTCATTCACAACGCTGGTTTTTGCTATTGGGCTCTATTGAATAATGAATGTTTTGAATTTTCTCCAAAAGTAAAGTAGTTGCAAACTCATGCTTTTAGAGACTTGTTTGGGCTCATGAGAAGAGTAGAAAAACATCAAAAATTTCAGTCCTGCATGATTCTACCAAGAAATGTGTGTTCATTGAAACCGCTGGTTTTTGATAGTTTGGGCCCTATTGAATAATGAATGTTTTGAATTTTCTCCAAAAGTAAAGTAGTTGCAAACTCATCCTTTTAGAAACTTGTTTGGGCTGTTGAGAGGAGTAAAAAACCATCAAAAATTTCAATCCTGCATGATTCTACCAAGAAATGTGATTCTTCATTCAAAACGCTGGTTTTTGCTATTGGGCTCTATTGAATAATGAATGTTTTGAATTTTCTCCAAAAGTAAAGTAGTTGCAAACTCATGCTTTTAGAGACTTGTTTGGGCTCATGAGATGAGTAGAAAAACATCAAAAATTTCAGTCCTGCATGATTCTACCAAGATATGTGTGTTCATTGAAACGGCTGGTTTTTGATAGTTTGGGCCCTATTGAATAATGAATGTTTTGAATTTTCTCCAAAAGTAAAGTAGTTGCAAACTCATCCTTTTAGAAACTTGTTTGGGCTGTTGAGAGGAGTAAAAAACCATCAAAAATTTCAATCCTGCATGATTCTACCAAGAAATGTGATTCTTCATTCAAAACGCTGGTTTTTGCTAATGGGCTCTATTGAATAATGAATGTTTTGAATTTTCTCCAAAAGTAAAGTAGTTGCAAACTCATGCTTTTAGAGACTTGTTTGGGCTCATGAGAGGAGTAGAAAAACATCAAAAATTTCAGTCCTGCATGATTCTACCAAGAAATGTGTGTTCATTGAAACCGCTGGTTTTTGATAGTTTGGGCCCTATTGAATAATGAATGTTTTGAATTTTCTCCAAAAGTAAAGTAGTTGCAAACTCATCCTTTTAGAAACTTGTTTGGGCTGTTGAGAGGAGTAAAAAACCATCAAAAATTTCAATCCTGCATGATTCTACCAAGAAATGTGATTCTTCATTCAAAACGCTGGTTTTTGCTATTGGGCTCTATTGAATAATGAATGTTTTGAATTTTCTCCAAAAGTAAAGTAGTTGCAAACTCATGCTTTTAGAGACTTGTTTGGGCTCATGAGAGGAGTAGAAAAACATCAAAAATTTCAGTCCTGCATGATTCTACCAAGAAATGTGTGTTCATTGAAACTGCTGGTTTTTGATAGTTTGGGCCCTATTGAATAATGAATGTTTTGAATTTTCTCCAAAAGTAAAGTAGTTGCAAACTCATCCTTTTAGAAACTTGTTTGGGCTGTTGAGAGGAGTAAAAAACCATCAAAAATTTCAATCCTGCATGATTCTACCAAGAAATGTGATTCTTCATTCAAAACGCTGGTTTTTGCTATTGGGCTCTATTGAATAATGAATGTTTTGAATTTTCTCCAAAAGTAAAGTAGTTGCAAACTCATGCTTTTAGAGACTTGTTTGGGCTCATGAGAGGAGTAGAAAAACATCAAAAATTTCAGTCCTGCATGATTCTACCAAGAAATGTGTGTTCATTGAAACCGCTGGTTTTTGATAGTTTGGGCCCTATTGAATAATGAATGTTTTGAATTT
The DNA here is from genome assembly GCF_039654945.1 of Dendrobates tinctorius. Lineage (NCBI taxonomy): Eukaryota > Metazoa > Chordata > Amphibia > Anura > Dendrobatidae > Dendrobates > Dendrobates tinctorius. Next base: position 54,956 of record NW_027362178.1, on the reverse strand, counting down.
TCTCCAAAGGTAAAGTAGTTGCAAACTCATCCTTTTAGAAACTTGTTTGGGCTGTTGAGAGGAGTAAAAAACCATCAAAAATTTCAATCCTGCATGATTCTACCAAGAAATGTGATTCTTCATTCAAAACGCTGGTTTTTGCTATTGGGCTCTATTGAATAATGAATGTTTTGAATTTTCTCCAAAAGTAAAGTAGTTGCAAACTCATGCTTTTAGAGACTTGTTTGGGCTCATGAGAGGAGTAGAAAAACATCAAAAATTTCAGTCCTGCATGATTCTACCAAGAAATGTGTGTTCATTGAAACCGCTGGTTTTTGATAGTTTGGGCCCTATTGAATAATGAATGTTTTGAATTTTCTCCAAAAGTAAAGTAGTTGCAAACTCATCCTTTTAGAAACTTGTTTGGGCTGTTGAGAGGAGTAAAAAACCATCAAAAATTTCAATCCTGCATGATTCTACCAAGAAATGTGATTCTTCATTCACAACGCTGGTTTTTGCTATTGGGCTCTATTGAATAATGAATGTTTTGAATTTTCTCCAAAAGTAAAGTAGTTGCAAACTCATGCTTTTAGAGACTTGTTTGGGCTCATGAGAAGAGTAGAAAAACATCAAAAATTTCAGTCCTGCATGATTCTACCAAGAAATGTGTGTTCATTGAAACCGCTGGTTTTTGATAGTTTGGGCCCTATTGAATAATGAATGTTTTGAATTTTCTCCAAAAGTAAAGTAGTTGCAAACTCATCCTTTTAGAAACTTGTTTGGGCTGTTGAGAGGAGTAAAAAACCATCAAAAATTTCAATCCTGCATGATTCTACTAAGAAATGTGATTCTTCATTCACAACGCTGGTTTTTGCTATTGGGCTCTATTGAATAATGAATGTTTTGAATTTTCTCCAAAAGTAAAGTAGTTGCAAACTCATGCTTTTAGAGACTTGTTTGGGCTCATGAGAGGAGTAGAAAAACATCAAAAATTTCAGTCCTGCATGATTCTACCAAGAAATGTGTGTTCATTGAAACCGCTGGTTTTTGATATTTTGGGCCCTATTGAATAATGAATGTTTTGAATTTTCTCCAAAAGTAAAGTAGTTGCAAACTCATCATTTTAGAAACTTGTTTGGGCTGTTGAGAGGAGTAAAAAACCATCAAAAATTTCAATCCTGCATGATTTTACCAAGAAATGTGATTCTTCATTCAAAACCTGATTTTTGCTATTCGGCTCTATTGAATAGTGAATGTTTTGAATTTTCTCCAAAAGTAAAGTAGTTGCAAACTCATGCTTTTAGAGACTTGTTTGGGCTCATGAGAGGAGTAGAAAAACATCAAAAATTTCAGTCCTGCATGATTCTACCAAGAAATGTGTTCATTCAAACCGCTGGTTTTTGATAGTTTGGGCCCTATTGAATAATGAATGTTTTGAATTTTCTCCAAAAGTAAAGTAGTTGCAAACTCATCCTTTTAGAAACTTGTTTGGGCTGTTGAGAGGAGTAAAAAACCATCAAAAATTTCAATCCTGCATGATTCTACCAAGAAATGTGATTCTTCATTCAAAACGCTGGTTTTTGCTATTGGGCTCTATTGAATAATGAATGTTTTGAATTTTCTCCAAAAGTAAAGTAGTTGCAAACTCATGCTTTTAGAGACTTGTTTGGGCTCATGAGAGGAGTAGAAAAACATCAAAAATTTCAGTCCTGCATGATTCTACCAAGAAATGTGTGTTCATTGAAACCGCTGGTTTTTGATAGTTTGGGCCCTATTGAATAATGAATGTTTTGAATTTTCTCCAAAAGTAAAGTAGTTGCAAACTCATCCTTTTAGAAACTTGTTTGGGCTGTTGAGAGGAGTAAAAAACCATCAAAAATTTCAATCCTGCATGATTCTACCAAGAAATGTGATTCTTCATTCAAAACGCTGGTTTTTGCTATTGGGCTCTATTGAATAATGAATGTTTTGAATTTTCTCCAAAAGTAAAGTAGTTGCAAACTCATGCTTTTAGAGACTTGTTTGGGCTCATGAGAGGAGTAGAAAAACATCAAAAATTTCAGTCCTGCATGATTCTACCAAGAAATGTGTGTTCATTGAAACCGCTGGTTTTTGATAGTTTGGGCCCTATTGAATAATGAATGTTTTGAATTTTCTCCAAAAGTAAAGTAGTTGCAAACTCATCCTTTTAGAAACTTGTTTGGGCTGTTGAGAGGAGTAAAAAACCATCAAAAATTTCAATCCTGCATGATTCTACCAAGAAATGTGATTCTTCATTCAAAACGCTGGTTTTTGCTATTGGGCTCTATTGAATAATGAATGTTTTGAATTTTCTCCAAAAGTAAAGTAGTTGCAAACTCATGCTTTTAGAGACTTGTTTGGGCTCATGAGAGGAGTAGAAAAACATCAAAAATTTCAGTCCTGCATGATTCTACCAAGAAATGTGTGTTGATTCAAACCGCTGGTTTTTGATAGTTTGGGCCCTATTGAATAATGAATGTTTTGAATTTTCTACAAAAGTAAAGTAGTTGCAAACTCATGCTTTTAGAGACTTGTTTGGGCTCATGAGAGGAGTAGAAAAACATCAAAAATTTCAGTCCTGCATGATTCTACCAAGAAATGTGTGTTCATTGAAACCGCTGGTTTTTGATAGTTTGGGCCCTATTGAATAATGAATGTTTTGAATTTTCTCCAAAAGTAAAGTAGTTGCAAACTCATCCTTTTAGAAACTTGTTTGGGCTGTTGAGAGGAGTAAAAAACCATCAAAAATTTCAATCCTGCATGATTCTACCAAGAAATGTGATTCTTCATTCAAAACGCTGGTTTTTGCTATTGGGCTCTATTGAATAATGAATGTTTTGAATTTTCTCCAAAAGTAAAGTAGTTGCAAACTCATGCTTTTAGAGACTTGTTTGGGCTCATGAGAGGAGTAGAAAAACATCAAAAATTTCAGTCCTGCATGATTCTACCAAGAAATGTGTGTTCATTGAAACCGCTGGTTTTTGATAGTTTGGGCCCTATTGAATAATGAATGTTTTGAATTTTCTCCAAAAGTAAAGTAGTTGCAAACTCATCCTTTTAGAAACTTGTTTGGGCTGTTGAGAGGAGTAAAAAACCATCAAAAATTTCAATCCTGCATGATTCTACCAAGAAATGTGATTCTTCATTCAAAACGCTGGTTTTTGCTATTGGGCTCTATTGAATAATGAATGTTTTGAATTTTCTCCAAAAGTAAAGTAGTTGCAAACTCATGCTTTTAGAGACTTGTTTGGGCTCATGAGAGGAGTAGAAAAACATCAAAAATTTCAGTCCTGCATGATTCTACCAAGAAATGTGTGTTCATTGAAACCGCTGGTTTTTGATAGTTTGGGCCCTATTGAATAATGAATGTTTTGAATTTTCTCCAAAAGTAAAGTAGTTGCAAACTCATCCTTTTAGAAACTTGTTTGGGCTGTTGAGAGGAGTAAAAAACCATCAAAAATTTCAATCCTGCATGATTCTACCAAGAAATGTGATTCTTCATTCAAAACGCTGGTTTTTGCTATTGGGCTCTATTGAATAATGAATGTTTTGAATTTTCTCCAAAAGTAAAGTAGTTGCAAACTCATGCTTTTAGAGACTTGTTTGGGCTCATGAGATGAGTAGAAAAACATCAAAAATTTCAGTCCTGCATGATTCTACCAAGACATGTGTGTTCATTGAAACGGCTGGTTTTTGATAGTTTGGGCCCTATTGAATAATGAATGTTTTGAATTTTCTCCAAAAGTAAAGTAGTTGCAAACTCATCCTTTTAGAAACTTGTTTGGGCTGTTGAGAGGAGTAAAAAACCATCAAAAATTTCAATCCTGCATGATTCTACCAAGAAATGTGATTCTTCATTCAAAACGCTGGTTTTTGCTAATGGGCTCTATTGAATAATGAATGTTTTGAATTTTCTCCAAAAGTAAAGTAGTTGCAAACTCATGCTTTTAGAGACTTGTTTGGGCTCATGAGAGGAGTAGAAAAACATCAAAAATTTCAGTCCTGCATGATTCTACCAAGAAATGTGTGTTCATTGAAACCGCTGGTTTTTGATAGTTTGGGCCCTATTGAATAATGAATGTTTTGAATTTTCTCCAAAAGTAAAGTAGTTGCAAACTCATCCTTTTAGAAACTTGTTTGGGCTGTTGAGAGGAGTAAAAAACCATCAAAAATTTCAATCCTGCATGATTCTACCAAGAAATGTGATTCTTCATTCAAAACGCTGGTTTTTGCTATTGGGCTCTATTGAATAATGAATGTTTTGAATTTTCTCCAAAAGTAAAGTAGTTGCAAACTCATGCTTTTAGAGACTTGTTTGGGCTCATGAGAGGAGTAGAAAAACATCAAAAATTTCAGTCCTGCATGATTCTACCAAGAAATGTGTGTTCATTGAAACCGCTGGTTTTTGATAGTTTGGGCCCTATTGAATAATGAATGTTTTGAATTTTCTCCAAAAGTAAAGTAGTTGCAAACTCATCCTTTTAGAAACTTGTTTGGGCTGTTGAGAGGAGTAAAAAACCATCAAAAATTTCAATCCTGCATGATTCTACCAAGAAATGTGATTCTTCATTCAAAACGCTGGTTTTTGCTATTGGGCTCTATTGAATAATGAATGTTTTGAATTTTCTCCAAAAGTAAAGTAGTTGCAAACTCATGCTTTTAGAGACTTGTTTGGGCTCATGAGAGGAGTAGAAAAACATCAAAAATTTCAGTCCTGCATGATTCTACCAAGAAATGTGTGTTCATTGAAACCGCTGGTTTTTGATAGTTTGGGCCCTATTGAATAATGAATGTTTTGAATTTTCTCCAAAAGTAAAGTAGTTGCAAACTCATCCTTTTAGAAACTTGTTTGGGCTGTTGAGAGGAGTAAAAAACCATCAAAAATTTCAATCCTGCATGATTCTACCAAGAAATGTGATTCTTCATTCAAAACGCTGGTTTTTGCTATTGGGCTCTATTGAATAATGAATGTTTTGAATTTTCTCCAAAAGTAAAGTAGTTGCAAACTCATGCTTTTAGAGACTTGTTTGGGCTCATGAGAGGAGTAGAAAAACATCAAAAATTTCAGTCCTGCATGATTCTACCAAGAAATGTGTGTTCATTGAAACCGCTGGTTTTTGATAGTTTGGGCCCTATTGAATAATGAATGTTTTGAATTTTCTCCAAAAGTAAAGTAGTTGCAAACTCATCCTTTTAGAAACTTGTTTGGGCTGTTGAGAGGAGTAAAAAACCATCAAAAATTTCAATCCTGCATGATTCTACCAAGAAATGTGATTCTTCATTCACAACGCTGGTTTTTGCTATTGGGCTCTATTGAATAATGAATGTTTTGAATTTTCTCCAAAAGTAAAGTAGTTGCAAACTCATGCTTTTAGAGACTTGTTTGGGCTCATGAGAAGAGTAGAAAAACATCAAAAATTTCAGTCCTGCATGATTCTACCAAGAAATGTGTGTTCATTGAAACCGCTGGTTTTTGATAGTTTGGGCCCTATTGAATAATGAATGTTTTGAATTTTCTCCAAAAGTAAAGTAGTTGCAAACTCATCCTTTTAGAAACTTGTTTGGGCTGTTGAGAGGAGTAAAAAACCATCAAAAATTTCAATCCTGCATGATTCTTCCAAGAAATGTGATTCTTCATTCAAAACGCTGGTTTTTGCTATTGGGCTCTATTGAATAATGAATGTTTTGAATTTTCTCCAAAAGTAAAGTAGTTGCAAACTCATGCTTTTAGAGACTTGTTTGGGCTCATGAGATGAGTAGAAAAACATCAAAAATTTCAGTCCTGCATGATTCTACCAAGACATGTGTGTTCATTGAAACGGCTGGTTTTTGATAGTTTGGGCCCTATTGAATAATGAATGTTTTGAATTTTCTCCAAAAGTAAAGTAGTTGCAAACTCATCCTTTTAGAAACTTGTTTGGGCTGTTGAGAGGAGTAAAAAACCATCAAAAATTTCAATCCTGCATGATTCTACCAAGAAATGTGATTCTTCATTCAAAACGCTGGTTTTTGCTAATGGGCTCTATTGAATAATGAATGTTTTGAATTTTCTCCAAAAGTAAAGTAGTTGCAAACTCATGCTTTTAGAGACTTGTTTGGGCTCATGAGAGGAGTAGAAAAACATCAAAAATTTCAGTCCTGCATGATTCTACCAAGAAATGTGTGTTCATTGAAACCGCTGGTTTTTGATAGTTTGGGCCCTATTGAATAATGAATGTTTTGAATTTTCTCCAAAAGTAAAGTAGTTGCAAACTCATCCTTTTAGAAACTTGTTTGGGCTGTTGAGAGGAGTAAAAAACCATCAAAAATTTCAATCCTGCATGATTCTACCAAGAAATGTGATTCTTCATTCAAAACGCTGGTTTTTGCTATTGGGCTCTATTGAATAATGAATGTTTTGAATTTTCTCCAAAAGTAAAGTAGTTGCAAACTCATGCTTTTAGAGACTTGTTTGGGCTCATGAGAGGAGTAGAAAAACATCAAAAATTTCAGTCCTGCATGATTCTACCAAGAAATGTGTGTTCATTGAAACCGCTGGTTTTTGATAGTTTGGGCCCTATTGAATAATGAATGTTTTGAATTTTCTCCAAAAGTAAAGTAGTTGCAAACTCATCCTTTTAGAAACTTGTTTGGGCTGTTGAGAGGAGTAAAAAACCATCAAAAATTTCAATCCTGCATGATTCTACCAAGAAATGTGATTCTTCATTCAAAACGCTGGTTTTTGCTATTGGGCTCTATTGAATAATGAATGTTTTGAATTTTCTCCAAAAGTAAAGTAGTTGCAAACTCATGCTTTTAGAGACTTGTTTGGGCTCATGAGAGGAGTAGAAAAACATCAAAAATTTCAGTCCTGCATGATTCTACCAAGAAATGTGTGTTCATTGAAACCGCTGGTTTTTGATAGTTTGGGCCCTATTGAATAATGAATGTTTTGAATTTTCTCCAAAAGTAAAGTAGTTGCAAACTCATCCTTTTAGAAACTTGTTTGGGCTGTTGAGAGGAGTAAAAAACCATCAAAAATTTCAATCCTGCATGATTCTACCAAGAAATGTGATTCTTCATTCAAAACGCTGGTTTTTGCTATTGGGCTCTATTGAATAATGAATGTTTTGAATTTTCTCCAAAAGTAAAGTAGTTGCAAACTCATGCTTTTAGAGACTTGTTTGGGCTCATGAGAGGAGTAGAAAAACATCAAAAATTTCAGTCCTGCATGATTCTACCAAGAAATGTGTGTTCATTGAAACCGCTGGTTTTTGATAGTTTGGGCCCTATTGAATAATGAATGTTTTGAATTTTCTCCAAAAGTAAAGTAGTTGCAAACTCATCCTTTTAGAAACTTGTTTGGGCTGTTGAGAGGAGTAAAAAACCATCAAAAATTTCAATCCTGCATGATTCTACCAAGAAATGTGATTCTTCATTCACAACGCTGGTTTTTGCTATTGGGCTCTATTGAATAATGAATGTTTTGAATTTTCTCCAAAAGTAAAGTAGTTGCAAACTCATGCTTTTAGAGACTTGTTTGGGCTCATGAGAAGAGTAGAAAAACATCAAAAATTTCAGTCCTGCATGATTCTACCAAGAAATGTGTGTTCATTGAAACCGCTGGTTTTTGATAGTTTGGGCCCTATTGAATAATGAATGTTTTGAATTTTCTCCAAAAGTAAAGTAGTTGCAAACTCATCCTTTTAGAAACTTGTTTGGGCTGTTGAGAGGAGTAAAAAACCATCAAAAATTTCAATCCTGCATGATTCTACTAAGAAATGTGATTCTTCATTCACAACGCTGGTTTTTGCTATTGGGCTCTATTGAATAATGAATGTTTTGAATTTTCTCCAAAAGTAAAGTAGTTGCAAACTCATGCTTTTAGAGACTTGTTTGGGCTCATGAGAGGAGTAGAAAAACATCAAAAATTTCAGTCCTGCATGATTCTACCAAGAAATGTGTGTTCATTGAAACCGCTGGTTTTTGATATTTTGGGCCCTATTGAATAATGAATGTTTTGAATTTTCTCCAAAAGTAAAGTAGTTGCAAACTCATCATTTTAGAAACTTGTTTGGGCTGTTGAGAGGAGTAAAAAACCATCAAAAATTTCAATCCTGCATGATTTTACCAAGAAATGTGATTCTTCATTCAAAACCTGATTTTTGCTATTGGGCTCTATTGAATAGTGAATGTTTTGAATTTTCTCCAAAAGTAAAGTAGTTGCAAACTCATGCTTTTAGAGACTTGTTTGGGCTCATGAGAGGAGTAGAAAAACATCAAAAATTTCAGTCCTGCATGATTCTACCAAGAAATGTGTTCATTCAAACCGCTGGTTTTTGATAGTTTGGGCCCTATTGAATAATGAATGTTTTGAATTTTCTCCAAAAGTAAAGTAGTTGCAAACTCATCCTTTTAGAAACTTGTTTGGGCTGTTGAGAGGAGTAAAAAACCATCAAAAATTTCAATCCTGCATGATTCTACCAAGAAATGTGATTCTTCATTCAAAACGCTGGTTTTTGCTATTGGGCTCTATTGAATAATGAATGTTTTGAATTTTCTCCAAAAGTAAAGTAGTTGCAAACTCATGCTTTTAGAGACTTGTTTGGGCTCATGAGAGGAGTAGAAAAACATCAAAAATTTCAGTCCTGCATGATTCTACCAAGAAATGTGTGTTCATTGAAACCGCTGGTTTTTGATAGTTTGGGCCCTATTGAATAATGAATGTTTTGAATTTTCTCCAAAAGTAAAGTAGTTGCAAACTCATCCTTTTAGAAACTTGTTTGGGCTGTTGAGAGGAGTAAAAAACCATCAAAAATTTCAATCCTGCATGATTCTACCAAGAAATGTGATTCTTCATTCAAAACGCTGGTTTTTGCTATTGGGCTCTATTGAATAATGAATGTTTTGAATTTTCTCCAAAAGTAAAGTAGTTGCAAACTCATGCTTTTAGAGACTTGTTTGGGCTCATGAGAGGAGTAGAAAAACATCAAAAATTTCAGTCCTGCATGATTCTACCAAGAAATGTGTGTTCATTGAAACCGCTGGTTTTTGATAGTTTGGGCCCTATTGAATAATGAATGTTTTGAATTTTCTCCAAAAGTAAAGTAGTTGCAAACTCATCCTTTTAGAAACTTGTTTGGGCTGTTGAGAGGAGTAAAAAACCATCAAAAATTTCAATCCTGCATGATTCTACCAAGAAATGTGATTCTTCATTCAAAACGCTGGTTTTTGCTATTGGGCTCTATTGAATAATGAATGTTTTGAATTTTCTCCAAAAGTAAAGTAGTTGCAAACTCATGCTTTTAGAGACTTGTTTGGGCTCATGAGAGGAGTAGAAAAACATCAAAAATTTCAGTCCTGCATGATTCTACCAAGAAATGTGTGTTGATTCAAACCGCTGGTTTTTGATAGTTTGGGCCCTATTGAATAATGAATGTTTTGAATTTTCTACAAAAGTAAAGTAGTTGCAAACTCATGCTTTTAGAGACTTGTTTGGGCTCATGAGAGGAGTAGAAAAACATCAAAAATTTCAGTCCTGCATGATTCTACCAAGAAATGTGTGTTCATTGAAACCGCTGGTTTTTGATAGTTTGGGCCCTATTGAATAATGAATGTTTTGAATTTTCTCCAAAAGTAAAGTAGTTGCAAACTCATCCTTTTAGAAACTTGTTTGGGCTGTTGAGAGGAGTAAAAAACCATCAAAAATTTCAATCCTGCATGATTCTACCAAGAAATGTGATTCTTCATTCAAAACGCTGGTTTTTGCTATTGGGCTCTATTGAATAATGAATGTTTTGAATTTTCTCCAAAAGTAAAGTAGTTGCAAACTCATGCTTTTAGAGACTTGTTTGGGCTCATGAGAGGAGTAGAAAAACATCAAAAATTTCAGTCCTGCATGATTCTACCAAGAAATGTGTGTTCATTGAAACCGCTGGTTTTTGATAGTTTGGGCCCTATTGAATAATGAATATTTTGAACTTTCTCCAAAAGTAAAGTAGTTGCAAACTTATCCTTTTAGAAACTTGTTTGGGCTGTTGAGAGGAGTAAAAAACCATCAAAAATTTCAATCCTTAATGATTCTACCAAGAAATGTGATTCTTCATTCAAAACGCTGGTTTTTGCTATTGGGCTCTATTGAATAATGAATGTTTTGAATTTTCTCCAAAAGTAAAGTAGTTGCAAACTCATGCTTTTAGAGACTTGTTTGGGCTCATGAGAGGAGTAGAAAAACATCAAAAATTTCAGTCCTGCATGATTCTACCAAGAAATGTGTGTTCATTGAAACCGCTGGTTTTTGATAGTTTGGGCCCTATTGAATAATGAATGTTTTGAATTTTCTCCAAAAGTAAAGTAGTTGCAAACTCATCCTTTTAGAAACTTGTTTGGGCTGTTGAGAGGAGTAAAAAACCATCAAAAATTTCAATCCTGCATGATTCTACCAAGAAATGTGATTCTTCATTCAAAACGCTGGTTTTTGCTATTGGGCTCTATTGAATAATGAATGTTTTGAATTTTCTCCAAAAGTAAAGTAGTTGCAAACTCATGCTTTTAGAGACTTGTTTGGGCTCATGAGAGGAGTAGAAAAACATCAAAAATTTCAGTCCTGCATGATTCTACCAAGAAATGTGTGTTCATTGAAACCGCTGGTTTTTGATAGTTTGGGCCCTATTGAATAATGAATGTTTTGAATTTTCTCCAAAAGTAAAGTAGTTGCAAACTCATCCTTTTAGAAACTTGTTTGGGCTGTTGAGAGGAGTAAAAAAACCATCAAAAATTTCAATCCTGCATGATTCCACCAAGAAATGTGATTCTTCATTCACAACGCTGGTTTTTGCTATTGGGCTCTATTGAATAATGAATGTTTTGAATTTTCTCCAAAAGTAAAGTAGTTGCAAACTCATGCTTTTAGAGACTTGTTTGGGCTCATGAGAAGAGTAGAAAAACATCAAAAATTTCAGTCCTGCATGATTCTACCAAGAAATGTGTGTTCATTGAAACCGCTGGTTTTTGATAGTTTGGGCCCTATTGAATAATGAATGTTTTGAATTTTCTCCAAAAGTAAAGTAGTTGCAAACTCATCCTTTTAGAAACTTGTTTGGGCTGTTGAGAGGAGTAAAAAACCATCAAAAATTTCAATCCTGCATGATTCTTCCAAGAAATGTGATTCTTCATTCAAAACGCTGGTTTTTGCTATTGGGCTCTATTGAATAATGAATGTTTTGAATTTTCTCCAAAAGTAAAGTAGTTGCAAACTCATGCTTTTAGAGAATTGTTTGGGCTCATGAGATGAGTAGAAAAACATCAAAAATTTCAGTCCTGCATGATTCTACCAAGACATGTGTGTTCATTGAAACGGCTGGTTTTTGATAGTTTGGGCCCTATTGAATAATGAATGTTTTGAATTTTCTCCAAAAGTAAAGTAGTTGCAAACTCATCCTTTTAGAAACTTGTTTGGGCTGTTGAGAGGAGTAAAAAACCATCAAAAATTTCAATCCTGCATGATTCTACCAAGAAATGTGATTCTTCATTCAAAACGCTGGTTTTTGCTAATGGGCTCTATTGAATAATGAATGTTTTGAATTTTCTCCAAAAGTAAAGTAGTTGCAAACTCATGCTTTTAGAGACTTGTTTGGGCTCATGAGAGGAGTAGAAAAACATCAAAAATTTCAGTCCTGCATGATTCTACCAAGAAATGTGTGTTCATTGAAACCGCTGGTTTTTGATAGTTTGGGCCCTATTGAATAATGAATGTTTTGAATTTTCTCCAAAAGTAAAGTAGTTGCAAACTCATCCTTTTAGAAACTTGTTTGGGCTGTTGAGAGGAGTAAAAAACCATCAAAAATTTCAATCCTGCATGATTCTACCAAGAAATGTGATTCTTCATTCAAAACGCTGGTTTTTGCTATTGGGCTCTATTGAATAATGAATGTTTTGAATTTTCTCCAAAAGTAAAGTAGTTGCAAACTCATGCTTTTAGAGACTTGTTTGGGCTCATGAGAGGAGTAGAAAAACATCAAAAATTTCAGTCCTGCATGATTCTACCAAGAAATGTGTGTTCATTGAAACCGCTGGTTTTTGATAGTTTGGGCCCTATTGAATAATGAATGTTTTGAATTTTCTCCAAAAGTAAAGTAGTTGCAAACTCATCCTTTTAGAAACTTGTTTGGGCTGTTGAGAGGAGTAAAAAACCATCAAAAATTTCAATCCTGCATGATTCTACCAAGAAATGTGATTCTTCATTCAAAACGCTGGTTTTTGCTATTGGGCTCTATTGAATAATGAATGTTTTGAATTTTCTCCAAAAGTAAAGTAGTTGCAAACTCATGCTTTTAGAGACTTGTTTGGGCTCATGAGAGGAGTAGAAAAACATCAAAAATTTCAGTCCTGCATGATTCTACCAAGAAATGTGTGTTCATTGAAACCGCTGGTTTTTGATAGTTTGGGCCCTATTGAATAATGAATGTTTTGAATTTTCTCCAAAAGTAAAGTAGTTGCAAACTCATCCTTTTAGAAACTTGTTTGGGCTGTTGAGAGGAGTAAAAAACCATCAAAAATTTCAATCCTGCATGATTCTACCAAGAAATGTGATTCTTCATTCAAAACGCTGGTTTTTGCTATTGGGCTCTATTGAATAATGAATGTTTTGAATTTTCTCCAAAAGTAAAGTAGTTGCAAACTCATGCTTTTAGAGACTTGTTTGGGCTCATGAGAGGAGTAGAAAAACATCAAAAATTTCAGTCCTGCATGATTCTACCAAGAAATGTGTGTTCATTGAAACCGCTGGTTTTTGATAGTTTGGGCCCTATTGAATAATGAATGTTTTGAATTTTCTCCAAAAGTAAAGTAGTTGCAAACTCATCCTTTTAGAAACTTGTTTGGGCTGTTGAGAGGAGTAAAAAACCATCAAAAATTTCAATCCTGCATGATTCTACCAAGAAATGTGATTCTTCATTCACAACGCTGGTTTTTGCTATTGGGCTCTATTGAATAATGAATGTTTTGAATTTTCTCCAAAAGTAAAGTAGTTGCAAACTCATGCTTTTAGAGACTTGTTTGGGCTCATGAGAAGAGTAGAAAAACATCAAAAATTTCAGTCCTGCATGATTCTACCAAGAAATGTGTGTTCATTGAAACCGCTGGTTTTTGATAGTTTGGGCCCTATTGAATAATGAATGTTTTGAATTTTCTCCAAAAGTAAAGTAGTTGCAAACTCATCCTTTTAGAAACTTGTTTGGGCTGTTGAGAGGAGTAAAAAACCATCAAAAATTTCAATCCTGCATGATTCTACTAAGAAATGTGATTCTTCATTCACAACGCTGGTTTTTGCTATTGGGCTCTATTGAATAATGAATGTTTTGAATTTTCTCCAAAAGTAAAGTAGTTGCAAACTCATGCTTTTAGAGACTTGTTTGGGCTCATGAGAGGAGTAGAAAAACATCAAAAATTTCAGTCCTGCATGATTCTACCAAGAAATGTGTGTTCATTGAAACCGCTGGTTTTTGATATTTTGGGCCCTATTGAATAATGAATGTTTTGAATTTTCTCCAAAAGTAAAGTAGTTGCAAACTCATCATTTTAGAAACTTGTTTGGGCTGTTGAGAGGAGTAAAAAACCATCAAAAATTTCAATCCTGCATGATTTTACCAAGAAATGTGATTCTTCATTCAAAACCTGATTTTTGCTATTGGGCTCTATTGAATAGTGAATGTTTTGAATTTTCTCCAAAAGTAAAGTAGTTGCAAACTCATGCTTTTAGAGACTTGTTTGGGCTCATGAGAGGAGTAGAAAAACATCAAAAATTTCAGTCCTGCATGATTCTACCAAGAAATGTGTTCATTCAAACCGCTGGTTTTTGATAGTTTGGGCCCTATTGAATAATGAATGTTTTGAATTTTCTCCAAAAGTAAAGTAGTTGCAAACTCATCCTTTTAGAAACTTGTTTGGGCTGTTGAGAGGAGTAAAAAACCATCAAAAATTTCAATCCTGCATGATTCTACCAAGAAATGTGATTCTTCATTCAAAACGCTGGTTTTTGCTATTGGGCTCTATTGAATAATGAATGTTTTGAATTTTCTCCAAAAGTAAAGTAGTTGCAAACTCATGCTTTTAGAGACTTGTTTGGGCTCATGAGAGGAGTAGAAAAACATCAAAAATTTCAGTCCTGCATGATTCTACCAAGAAATGTGTGTTCATTGAAACCGCTGGTTTTTGATAGTTTGGGCCCTATTGAATAATGAATGTTTTGAATTTTCTCCAAAAGTAAAGTAGTTGCAAACTCATCCTTTTAGAAACTTGTTTGGGCTGTTGAGAGGAGTAAAAAACCATCAAAAATTTCAATCCTGCATGATTCTACCAAGAAATGTGATTCTTCATTCAAAACGCTGGTTTTTGCTATTGGGCTCTATTGAATAATGAATGTTTTGAATTTTCTCCAAAAGTAAAGTAGTTGCAAACTCATGCTTTTAGAGACTTGTTTGGGCTCATGAGAGGAGTAGAAAAACATCAAAAATTTCAGTCCTGCATGATTCTACCAAGAAATGTGTGTTCATTGAAACCGCTGGTTTTTGATAGTTTGGGCCCTATTGAATAATGAATGTTTTGAATTTTCTCCAAAAGTAAAGTAGTTGCAAACTCATCCTTTTAGAAACTTGTTTGGGCTGTTGAGAGGAGTAAAAAACCATCAAAAATTTCAATCCTGCATGATTCTACCAAGAAATGTGATTCTTCATTCAAAACGCTGGTTTTTGCTATTGGGCTCTATTGAATAATGAATGTTTTGAATTTTCTCCAAAAGTAAAGTAGTTGCAAACTCATGCTTTTAGAGACTTGTTTGGGCTCATGAGAGGAGTAGAAAAACATCAAAAATTTCAGTCCTGCATGATTCTACCAAGAAATGTGTGTTGATTCAAACCGCTGGTTTTTGATAGTTTGGGCCCTATTGAATAATGAATGTTTTGAATTTTCTACAAAAGTAAAGTAGTTGCAAACTCATGCTTTTAGAGACTTGTTTGGGCTCATGAGAGGAGTAGAAAAACATCAGAAATTTCAGTCCTGCATGATTCTACCAAGAAATGTGTGTTCATTGAAACCGCTGGTTTTTGATAGTTTGGGCCCTATTGAATAATGAATGTTTTGAATTTTCTCCAAAAGTAAAGTAGTTGCAAACTCATCCTTTTAGAAACTTGTTTGGGCTGTTGAGAGGAGTAAAAAACCATCAAAAATTTCAATCCTGCATGATTCTACCAAGAAATGTGATTCTTCATTCAAAACGCTGGTTTTTGCTATTGGGCTCTATTGAATAATGAATGTTTTGAATTTTCTCCAAAAGTAAAGTAGTTGCAAACTCATGCTTTTAGAGACTTGTTTGGGCTCATGAGAGGAGTAGAAAAACATCAAAAATTTCAGTCCTGCATGATTCTACCAAGAAATGTGTGTTCATTGAAACCGCTGGTTTTTGATAGTTTGGGCCCTATTGAATAATGAATATTTTGAACTTTCTCCAAAAGTAAAGTAGTTGCAAACTTATCCTTTTAGAAACTTGTTTGGGCTGTTGAGAGGAGTAAAAAACCATCAAAAATTTCAATCCTTAATGATTCTACCAAGAAATGTGATTCTTCATTCAAAACGCTGGTTTTTGCTATTGGGCTCTATTGAATAATGAATGTTTTGAATTTTCTCCAAAAGTAAAGTAGTTGCAAACTCATGCTTTTAGAGACTTGTTTGGGCTCATGAGAGGAGTAGAAAAACATCAAAAATTTCAGTCCTGCATGATTCTACCAAGAAATGTGTGTTCATTGAAACCGCTGGTTTTTGATAGTTTGGGCCCTATTGAATAATGAATGTTTTGAATTTTCTCCAAAAGTAAAGTAGTTGCAAACTCATCCTTTTAGAAACTTGTTTGGGCTGTTGAGAGGAGTAAAAAACCATCAAAAATTTCAATCCTGCATGATTCTACCAAGAAATGTGATTCTTCATTCAAAACGCTGGTTTTTGCTATTGGGCTCTATTGAATAATGAATGTTTTGAATTTTCTCCAAAAGTAAAGTAGTTGCAAACTCATGCTTTTAGAGACTTGTTTGGGCTCATGAGAGGAGTAGAAAAACATCAAAAATTTCAGTCCTGCATGATTCTACCAAGAAATGTGTGTTCATTGAAACCGCTGGTTTTTGATAGTTTGGGCCCTATTGAATAATGAATGTTTTGAATTTTCTCCAAAAGTAAAGTAGTTGCAAACTCATCCTTTTAGAAACTTGTTTGGGCTGTTGAGAGGAGTAAAAAACCATCAAAAATTTCAATCCTGCATGATTCTACCAAGAAATGTGATTCTTCATTCAAAACGCTGGTTTTTGCTATTGGGCTCTATTGAATAATGAATGTTTTGAATTTTCTCCAAAAGTAAAGTAGTTGCAAACTCATGCTTTTAGAGACTTGTTTGGGCTCATGAGAGGAGTAGAAAAACATCAAAAATTTCAGTCCTGCATGATTCTACCAAGAAATGTGTGTTGATTCAAACCGCTGGTTTTTGATAGTTTGGGCCCTATTGAATAATGAATGTTTTGAATTTTCTCCAAAAGTAAAGTAGTTGCAAACTCATGCTTTTAGAGACTTGTTTGGGCTCATGAGAGGAGTAGAAAAACATCAAAAATTTCAGTCCTGCATGATTCTACCAAGAAATGTGTGTTCATTGAAACCGCTGGTTTTTGATAGTTTGGGCCCTATTGAATAATGAATGTTTTGAATTTTCTCCAAAAGTAAAGTAGTTGCAAACTTATCCTTTTAGAAACTTGTTTGGGCTGTTGAGCGGAGTAAAAAACCATCAAAAATTTCAATCCTGCATGATTCTACCAAGAAATGTGATTCTTCATTCAAAACGCTGGTTTTTGCTATTGGGCTCTATTGAATAATGAATGTTTTGAATTTTCTCCAAAAGTAAAGTAGTTGCAAACTCATGCTTTTAGAGACTTGTTTGGGCTCATGAGAGGAGTAGAAAAACATCAAAAATTTCAGTCCTGCATGATTCTACCAAGAAATGTGTGTTCATTGAAACCGCTGGTTTTTGATAGTTTGGGCCCTATTGAATAATGAATGTTTTGAATTTTCTCCAAAAGTAAAGTAGTTGCAAACTCATCCTTTTAGAAACTAGTTTGGGCTGTTGAGAGGAGTAAAAAACCATCAAAAATTTCAATCCTGCATGATTCTACCAAGAAATGTGATTCTTCATTCAAAACGCTGGTTTTTGCTATTGGGCTCTATTGAATAATGAATGTTTTGAATTTTCTCCAAAAGTAAAGTAGTTGCAAACTCATGCTTTTAGAGACTTGTTTGGGCTCATGAGAGGAGTAGAAAAACATCAAAAATTTCAGTCCTGCATGATTCTACCAAGAAATGTGTGTTCATTGAAACCGCTGGTTTTTGATAGTTTGGGCCCTATTGAATAATGAATGTTTTGAATTTTCTCCAAAAGTAAAGTAGTTGCAAACTCATCCTTTTAGAAACTTGTTTGGGCTGTTGAGAGGAGTAAAAAACCATCAAAAATTTCAATCCTGCATGATTTTACCAAGAAATGTGATTCTTCATTCAAAACCTGATTTTTGCTATTGGGCTCTATTGAATAGTGAATGTTTTGAATTTTCTCCAAAAGTAAAGTAGTTGCAAACTCATGCTTTTAGAGACTTGTTTGGGCTCATGAGAGGAGTAGAAAAACATCAAAAATTTCAGTCCTGCATGATTCTACCAAGAAATGTGTGTTCATTGAAACCGCTGGTTTTTGATAGTTTGGGCCCTATTGAATAATGAATGTTTTGAATTTTCTCCAAAAGTAAAGTAGTTGCAAACTCATCCTTTTAGAAACTTGTTTGGGCTGTTGAGAGGAGTAAAAAACCATCAAAAATTTCAATCCTGCATGATTCTACCAAGAAATGTGATTCTTCATTCAAAACGCTGGTTTTTGCTATTGGGCTCTATTGAATAATGAATGTTTTGAATTTTCTCCAAAAGTAAAGTAGTTGCAAACTCATGCTTTTAGAGACTTGTTTGGGCTCATGAGAGGAGTAGAAAAACATCAAAAATTTCAGTCCTGCATGATTCTACCAAGAAATGTGTGTTGATTCAAACCGCTGGTTTTTGATAGTTTGGGCCCTATTGAATAATGAATGTTTTGAATTTTCTCCAAAAGTAAAGTAGTTGCAAACTCATGCTTTTAGAGACTTGTTTGGGCTCATGAGAGGAGTAGAAAAACATCAAAAATTTCAGTCCTGCGTGATTCTACCAAGAAATGTGTGTTCATTGAAACCGCTGGTTTTTGATAGTTTGGGCCCTATTGAATAATGAATGTTTTGAATTTTCTCCAAAAGTAAAGTAGTTGCAAACTCATCCTTTTAGAAACTTGTTTGGGCTGTTGAGAGGAGTAAAAAACCATCAAAAATTTCAATCCTGCATGATTTTACCAAGAAATGTGATTCTTCATTCAAAACCTGATTTTTGCTATTGGGCTCTATTGAATAGTGAATGTTTTGAATTTTCTCCAAAAGTAAAGTAGTTGCAAACTCATGCTTTTAGAGACTTGTTTGGGCTCATGAGAGGAGTAGAAAAACATCAAAAATTTCAGTCCTGCATGATTCTACCAAGAAATGTGTTCATTCAAACCGCTGGTTTTTGATAGTTTGGGCCCTATTGAATAATGAATGTTTTGAATTTTCTCCAAAAGTAAAGTAGTTGCAAACTCATCCTTTTAGAAACTTGTTTGGGCTGTTGAGAGGAGTAAAAAACCATCAAAAATTTCAATCCTGCATGATTCTACCAAGAAATGTGATTCTTCATTCAAAACGCTGGTTTTTGCTATTGGGCTCTATTGAATAATGAATGTTTTGAATTTTCTCCAAAAGTAAAGTAGTTGCAAACTCATGCTTTTAGAGACTTGTTTGGGCTCATGAGAGGAGTAGAAAAACATCAAAAATTTCAGTCCTGCATGATTCTACCAAGAAATGTGTGTTCATTGAAACCGCTGGTTTTTGATAGTTTGGGCCCTATTGAATAATGAATGTTTTGAATTTTCTCCAAAAGTAAAGTAGTTGCAAACTCATCCTTTTAGAAACTTGTTTGGGCTGTTGAGAGGAGTAAAAAACCATCAAAAATTTCAATCCTGCATGATTCTACCAAGAAATGTGATTCTTCATTCAAAACGCTGGTTTTTGCTATTGGGCTCTATTGAATAATGAATGTTTTGAATTTTCTCCAAAAGTAAAGTAGTTGCAAACTCATGCTTTTAGAGACTTGTTTGGGCTCATGAGAGGAGTAGAAAAACATCAAAAATTTCAGTCCTGCATGATTCTACCAAGAAATGTGTGTTCATTGAAACCGCTGGTTTTTGATAGTTTGGGCCCTATTGAATAATGAATGTTTTGAATTTTCTCCAAAAGTAAAGTAGTTGCAAACTCATCCTTTTAGAAACTTGTTTGGGCTGTTGAGAGGAGTAAAAAACCATCAAAAATTTCAATCCTGCATGATTCTACCAAGAAATGTGATTCTTCATTCAAAACGCTGGTTTTTGCTATTGGGCTCTATTGAATAATGAATGTTTTGAATTTTCTCCAAAAGTAAAGTAGTTGCAAACTCATGCTTTTAGAGACTTGTTTGGGCTCATGAGAGGAGTAGAAAAACATCAAAAATTTCAGTCCTGCATGATTCTACCAAGAAATGTGTGTTGATTCAAACCGCTGGTTTTTGATAGTTTGGGCCCTATTGAATAATGAATGTTTTGAATTTTCTCCAAAAGTAAAGTAGTTGCAAACTCATGCTTTTAGAGACTTGTTTGGGCTCATGAGAGGAGTAGAAAAACATCAAAAATTTCAGTCCTGCATGATTCTACCAAGAAATGTGTGTTCATTGAAACCGCTGGTTTTTGATAGTTTGGGCCCTATTGAATAATGAATGTTTTGAATTTTCTCCAAAAGTAAAGTAGTTGCAAACTCATCCTTTTAGAAACTTGTTTGGGCTGTTGAGAGGAGTAAAAAACCATCAAAAATTTCAATCCTGCATGATTCTACCAAGAAATGTGATTCTTCATTCAAAACGCTGGTTTTTGCTATTGGGCTCTATTGAATAATGAATGTTTTGAATTTTCTCCAAAAGTAAAGTAGTTGCAAACTCATGCTTTTAGAGACTTGTTTGGGCTCATGAGAGGAGTAGAAAAACATCAAAAATTTCAGTCCTGCATGATTCTACCAAGAAATGTGTGTTCATTGAAACCGCTGGTTTTTGATAGTTTGGGCCCTATTGAATAATGAATGTTTTGAATTTTCTCCAAAAGTAAAGTAGTTGCAAACTCATCCTTTTAGAAACTTGTTTGGGCTGTTGAGAGGAGTAAAAAACCATCAAAAATTTCAATCCTGCATGATTCTACCAAGAAATGTGATTCTTCATTCAAAACGCTGGTTTTTGCTATTGGGCTCTATTGAATAATGAATGTTTTGAATTTTCTCCAAAAGTAAAGTAGTTGCAAACTCATGCTTTTAGAGACTTGTTTGGGCTCATGAGAGGAGTAGAAAAACATCAAAAATTTCAGTCCTGCATGATTCTACCAAGAAATGTGTGTTCATTGAAACCGCTGGTTTTTGATAGTTTGGGCCCTATTGAATAATGAATGTTTTGAATTTTCTCCAAAAGTAAAGTAGTTGCAAACTCATCCTTTTAGAAACTTGTTTGGGCTGTTGAGAGGAGTAAAAAACCATCAAAAATTTCAATCCTGCATGATTTTACCAAGAAATGTGATTCTTCATTCAAAACCTGATTTTTGCTATTGGGCTCTATTGAATAGTGAATGTTTTGAATTTTCTCCAAAAGTAAAGTAGTTGCAAACTCATGCTTTTAGAGACTTGTTTGGGCTCATGAGAGGAGTAGAAAAACATCAAAAATTTCAGTCCTGCATGATTCTACCAAGAAATGTGTTCATTCAAACCGCTGGTTTTTGATAGTTTGGGCCCTATTGAATAATGAATGTTTTGAATTTTCTCCAAAAGTAAAGTAGTTGGAAACTCATCCTTTTAGAAACTTGTTTGGGCTGTTGAGAGGAGTAAAAAACCATCAAAAATTTCAATCCTGCATGATTCTACCAAGAAATGTGATTCTTCATTCAAAACGCTGGTTTTTGCTATTGGGCTCTATTGAATAATGAATGTTTTGAATTTTCTCCAAAAGTAAAGTAGTTGCAAACTCATGCTTTTAGAGACTTGTTTGGGCTCATGAGAGGAGTAGAAAAACATCAAAAATTTCAGTCCTGCATGATTCTACCAAGAAATGTGTGTTCATTGAAACCGCTGGTTTTTGATAGTTTGGGCCCTATTGAATAATGAATGTTTTGAATTTTCTCCAAAAGTAAAGTAGTTGCAAACTCATCCTTTTAGAAACTTGTTTGGGCTGTTGAGAGGAGTAAAAAACCATCAAAAATTTCAATCCTGCATGATTCTACCAAGAAATGTGATTCTTCATTCAAAACGCTGGTTTTTGCTATTGGGCTCTATTGAATAATGAATGTTTTGAATTTTCTCCAAAAGTAAAGTAGTTGCAAACTCATGCTTTTAGAGACTTGTTTGGGCTCATGAGAGGAGTAGAAAAACATCAAAAATTTCAGTCCTGCATGATTCTACCAAGAAATGTGTGTTCATTGAAACCGCTGGTTTTTGATAGTTTGGGCCCTATTGAATAATGAATGTTTTGAATTTTCTCCAAAAGTAAAGTAGTTGCAAACTCATCCTTTTAGAAACTTGTTTGGGCTGTTGAGAGGAGTAAAAAACCATCAAAAATTTCAATCCTGCATGATTCTACCAAGAAATGTGATTCTTCATTCAAAACGCTGGTTTTTGCTATTGGGCTCTATTGAATAATGAATGTTTTGAATTTTCTCCAAAAGTAAAGTAGTTGCAAACTCATGCTTTTAGAGACTTGTTTGGGCTCATGAGAGGAGTAGAAAAACATCAAAAATTTCAGTCCTGCATGATTCTACCAAGAAATGTGTGTTGATTCAAACCGCTGGTTTTTGATAGTTTGGGCCCTATTGAATAATGAATGTTTTGAATTTTCTCCAAAAGTAAAGTAGTTGCAAACTCATGCTTTTAGAGACTTGTTTGGGCTCATGAGAGGAGTAGAAAAACATCAAAAATTTCAGTCCTGCATGATTCTACCAAGAAATGTGTGTTCATTGAAACCGCTGGTTTTTGATAGTTTGGGCCCTATTGAATAATGAATGTTTTGAATTTTCTCCAAAAGTAAAGTAGTTGCAAACTCATCCTTTTAGAAACTTGTTTGGGCTGTTGAGAGGAGTAAAAAACCATCAAAAATTTCAATCCTGCATGATTCTACCAAGAAATGTGATTCTTCATTCAAAACGCTGGTTTTTGCTATTGGGCTCTATTGAATAATGAATGTTTTGAATTTTCTCCAAAAGTAAAGTAGTTGCAAACTCATGCTTTTAGAGACTTGTTTGGGCTCATGAGAGGAGTAGAAAAACATCAAAAATTTCAGTCCTGCATGATTCTACCAAGAAATGTGTGTTCATTGAAACCGCTGGTTTTTGATAGTTTGGGCCCTATTAAATAATGAATGTTTTGAATTTTCTCCAAAAGTAAAGTAGTTGCAAACTCATCCTTTTAGAAACTTGTTTGGGCTGTTGAGAGGAGTAAAAAACCATCAAAAATTTCAATCCTGCATGATTCTACCAAGAAATGTGATTCTTCATTCAAAACGCTGGTTTTTGCTATTGGGCTCTATTGAATAATGAATGTTTTGAATTTTCTCCAAAAGTAAAGTAGTTGCAAACTCATGCTTTTAGAGACTTGTTTGGGCTCATGAGAGGAGTAGAAAAACATCAAAAATTTCAGTCCTGCATGATTCTACCAAGAAATGTGTGTTCATTGAAACAGCTGGTTTTTGATAGTTTGGGCCCTATTGAATAATGAATGTTTTGAATTTTCTCCAAAAGTAAAGTAGTTGCAAACTCATCCTTTTAGAAACTTGTTTGGGCTCATGAGATGAGTAGAAAAACATCAAAAATTTCAATCCTGCATGATTCTACCAAGAAATGTGATTCTTCATTCAAAACGCTGGTTTTTGCTATTGGGCTCTATTGAATAATGAATGTTTTGAATTTTCTCCAAAAGTAAAGTAGTTGCAAACTCATGCTTTTAGAGACTTGTTTGGGCTCATGAGAGGAGTAGAAAAACATCAAAAATTTCAGTCCTGCATGATTCTACCAAGAAATGTGTGTTGATTCAAACCGCTGGTTTTTGATAGTTTGGGCCCTATTGAATAATGAATGTTTTGAATTTTCTCCAAAAGTAAAGTAGTTGCAAACTCATGCTTTTAGAGACTTGTTTGGGCTCATGAGAGGAGTAGAAAAACATCAAAAATTTCAGTCCTGCATGATTCTACCAAGAAATGTGTGTTCATTGAAACCGCTGGTTTTTGATAGTTTGGGCCCTATTGAATAATGAATGTTTTGAATTTTCTCCAAAAGTAAAGTAGTTGCAAACTCATCCTTTTAGAAACTTGTTTGGGCTGTTGAGAGGAGTAAAAAACCATCAAAAATTTCAATCCTGCATGATTTTACCAAGAAATGTGATTCTTCATTCAAAACCTGATTTTTGCTATTGGGCTCTATTGAATAGTGAATGTTTTGAATTTTCTCCAAAAGTAAAGTACTTGCAAACTCATGCTTTTAGAGACTTGTTTGGGCTCATGAGAGGAGTAGAAAAACATCAAAAATTTCAGTCCTGCATGATTCTACCAAGAAATGTGTTCATTCAAACCGCTGGTTTTTGATAGTTTGGGCCCTATTGAATAATGAATGTTTTGAATTTTCTCCAAAAGTAAAGTAGTTGCAAACTCATCCTTTTAGAAACTTGTTTGGGCTGTTGAGAGGAGTAAAAAACCATCAAAAATTTCAATCCTGCATGATTCTACCAAGAAATGTGATTCTTCATTCAAAACGCTGGTTTTTGCTATTGGGCTCTATTGAATAATGAATGTTTTGAATTTTCTCCAAAAGTAAAGTAGTTGCAAACTCATGCTTTTAGAGACTTGTTTGGGCTCATGAGAGGAGTAGAAAAACATCAAAAATTTCAGTCCTGCATGATTCTACCAAGAAATGTGTGTTCATTGAAACCGCTGGTTTTTGATAGTTTGGGCCCTATTGAATAATGAATGTTTTGAATTTTCTCCAAAAGTAAAGTAGTTGCAAACTCATCCTTTTAGAAACTTGTTTGGGCTGTTGAGAGGAGTAAAAAACCATCAAAAATTTCAATCCTGCATGATTCTACCAAGAAATGTGATTCTTCATTCAAAACGCTGGTTTTTGCTATTGGGCTCTATTGAATAATGAATGTTTTGAATTTTCTCCAAAAGTAAAGTAGTTGCAAACTCATGCTTTTAGAGACTTGTTTGGGCTCATGAGAGGAGTAGAAAAACATCAAAAATTTCAGTCCTGCATGATTCTACCAAGAAATGTGTGTTCATTGAAACCGCTGGTTTTTGATAGTTTGGGCCCTATTGAATAATGAATGTTTTGAATTTTCTCCAAAAGTAAAGTAGTTGCAAACTCATCCTTTTAGAAACTTGTTTGGGCTGTTGAGAGGAGTAAAAAACCATCAAAAATTTCAATCCTGCATGATTTTACCAAGAAATGTGATTCTTCATTCAAAACCTGATTTTTGCTATTGGGCTCTATTGAATAGTGAATGTTTTGAATTTTCTCCAAAAGTAAAGTAGTTGCAAACTCATGCTTTTAGAGACTTGTTTGGGCTCATGAGAGGAGTAGAAAAACATCAAAAATTTCAGTCCTGCATGATTCTACCAAGAAATGTGTGTTGATTCAAACCGCTGGTTTTTGATAGTTTGGGCCCTATTGAATAATGAATGTTTTGAATTTTCTCCAAAAGTAAAGTAGTTGCAAACTCATGCTTTTAGAGACTTGTTTGGGCTCATGAGAGGAGTAGAAAAACATCAAAAATTTCAGTCCTGCATGATTCTACCAAGAAATGTGTGTTCATTGAAACCGCTGGTTTTTGATAGTTTGGGCCCTATTGAATAATGAATGTTTTGAATTTTCTCCAAAAGTAAAGTAGTTGCAAACTCATCCTTTTAGAAACTTGTTTGGGCTGTTGAGAGGAGTAAAAAACCATCAAAAATTTCAATCCTGCATGATTCTACCAAGAAATGTGATTCTTCATTCAAAACGCTGGTTTTTGCTATTGGGCTCTATTGAATAATGAATGTTTTGAATTTTCTCCAAAAGTAAAGTAGTTGCAAACTCATGCTTTTAGAGACTTGTTTGGGCTCATGAGAGGAGTAGAAAAACATCAAAAATTTCAGTCCTGCATGATTCTACCAAGAAATGTGTGTTCATTGAAACCGCTGGTTTTTGATAGTTTGGGCCCTATTGAATAATGAATGTTTTGAATTTTCTCCAAAAGTAAAGTAGTTGCAAACTCATCCTTTTAGAAACTTGTTTGGGCTGTTGAGAGGAGTAAAAAACCATCAAAAATTTCAATCCTGCATGATTCTACCAAGAAATGTGATTCTTCATTCAAAACGCTGGTTTTTGCTATTGGGCTCTATTGAATAATGAATGTTTTGAATTTTCTCCAAAAGTAAAGTAGTTGCAAACTCATGCTTTTAGAGACTTGTTTGGGCTCATGAGAGGAGTAGAAAAACATCAAAAATTTCAGTCCTGCATGATTCTACCAAGAAATGTGTGTTCATTGAAACCGCTGGTTTTTGATAGTTTGGGCCCTATTGAATAATGAATGTTTTGAATTTTCTCCAAAAGTAAAGTAGTTGCAAACTCATCCTTTTAGAAACTTGTTTGGGCTGTTGAGAGGAGTAAAAAACCATCAAAAATTTCAATCCTGCATGATTTTACCAAGAAATGTGATTCTTCATTCAAAACCTGATTTTTGCTATTGGGCTCTATTGAATAGTGAATGTTTTGAATTTTCTCCAAAAGTAAAGTAGTTGCAAACTCATGCTTTTAGAGACTTGTTTGGGCTCATGAGAGGAGTAGAAAAACATCAAAAATTTCAGTCCTGCATGATTCTACCAAGAAATGTGTGTTCATTGAAACCGCTGGTTTTTGATAGTTTGGGCCCTATTGAATAATGAATGTTTTGAATTTTCTCCAAAAGTAAAGTAGTTGCAAACTCATCCTTTTAGAAACTTGTTTGGGCTGTTGAGAGGAGTAAAAAACCATCAAAAATTTCAATCCTGCATGATTCTACCAAGAAATGTGATTCTTCATTCAAAACGCTGGTTTTTGCTATTGGGCTCTATTGAATAATGAATGTTTTGAATTTTCTCCAAAAGTAAAGTAGTTGCAAACTCATGCTTTTAGAGACTTGTTTGGGCTCATGAGAGGAGTAGAAAAACATCAAAAATTTCAGTCCTGCATGATTCTACCAAGAAATGTGTGTTGATTCAAACCGCTGGTTTTTGATAGTTTGGGCCCTATTGAATAATGAATGTTTTGAATTTTCTCCAAAAGTAAAGTAGTTGCCAACTCATGCTTTTAGAGACTTGTTTGGGCTCATGAGAGGAGTAGAAAAACATCAAAAATTTCAGTCCTGCATGATTCTACCAAGAAATGTGTGTTCATTGAAACCGCTGGTTTTTGATAGTTTGGGCCCTATTGAATAATGAATGTTTTGAATTTTCTCCAAAAGTAAAGTAGTTGCAAACTCATCCTTTTAGAAACTTGTTTGGGCTGTTGAGAGGAGTAAAAAACCATCAAAAATTTCAATCCTGCATGATTCTACCAAGAAATGTGATTCTTCATTCAAAACGCTGGTTTTTGCTATTGGGCTCTATTGAATAATGAATGTTTTGAATTTTCTCCAAAAGTAAAGTAGTTGCAAACTCATGCTTTTAGAGACTTGTTTGGGCTCATGAGAGGAGTAGAAAAACATCAAAAATTTCAGTCCTGCATGATTCTACCAAGAAATGTGTGTTGATTCAAACCGCTGGTTTTTGATAGTTTGGGCCCTATTGAATAATGAATGTTTTGAATTTTCTCCAAAAGTAAAGTAGTTGCAAACTCATGCTTTTAGAGACTTGTTTGGGCTCATGAGAGGAGTAGAAAAACATCAAAAATTTCAGTCCTGCGTGATTCTACCAAGAAATGTGTGTTCATTGAAACCGCTGGTTTTTGATAGTTTGGGCCCTATTGATTAATGAATGTTTTGAATTTTCTCCAAAAGTAAAGTAGTTGCAAACTCATCCTTTTAGAAACTTGTTTGGGCTGTTGAGAGGAGTAAAAAACCATCAAAAATTTCAATCCTGCATGATTTTACCAAGAAATGTGATTCTTCATTCAAAACCTGATTTTTGCTATTGGGCTCTATTGAATAGTGAATGTTTTGAATTTTCTCCAAAAGTAAAGTACTTGCAAACTCATGCTTTTAGAGACTTGTTTGGGCTCATGAGAGGAGTAGAAAAACATCAAAAATTTCAGTCCTGCATGATTCTACCAAGAAATGTGTTCATTGAAACCGCTGGTTTTTGATAGTTTGGGCCCTATTGAATAATGAATGTTTTGAATTTTCTCCAAAAGTAAAGTAGTTGCAAACTCATCCTTTTAGAAACTTGTTTGGGCTGTTGAGAGGAGTAAAAAACCATCAAAAATTTCAATCCTGCATGATTTTACCAAGAAATGTGATTCTTCATTCAAAACCTGATTTTTGCTATTGGGCTCTATTGAATAGTGAATGTTTTGAATTTTCTCCAAAAGTAAAGTAGTTGCAAACTCATGCTTTTAGAGACTTGTTTGGGCTCATGAGAGGAGTAGAAAAACATCAAAATTTCAGTCCTGCATGATTCTACCAAGAAATGTGTGTTCATTGAAACCGCTGGTTTTTGATAGTTTGGGCCCTATTGAATAATGAATGTTTTGAATTTTCTCCAAAAGTAAAGTAGTTGCAAACTCATTCTTTTAGAAACTTGTTTGGGCTGTTGAGAGGAGTAAAAAACCATCAAAAATTTCAATCCTGCATGATTCTACCAAGAAATGTGATTCTTCATTCAAAACGCTGGTTTTTGCTATTGGGCTCTATTGAATAATGAATGTTTTGAATTTTCTCCAAAAGTAAAGTAGTTGCAAACTCATGCTTTTAGAGACTTGTTTGGGCTCATGAGAGGAGTAGAAAAACATCAAAAATTTCAGTCCTGCATGATTCTACCAAGAAATGTGTGTTCATTGAAACCGCTGGTTTTTGATAGTTTGGGCCCTATTGAATAATGAATGTTTTGAATTTTCTCCAAAAGTAAAGTAGTTGCAAACTCATCCTTTTAGAAACTTGTTTGGGCTGTTGAGAGGAGTAAAAAACCATCAAAAATTTCAATCCTGCATGATTCTACCAAGAAATGTGATTCTTCATTCAAAACGCTGGTTTTTGCTATTGGGCTCTATTGAATAATGAATGTTTTGAATTTTCTCCAAAAGTAAAGTAGTTGCAAACTCATGCTTTTAGAGACTTGTTTGGGCTCATGAGAGGAGTAGAAAAACATCAAAAATTTCAGTCCTGCATGATTCTACCAAGAAATGTGTGTTGATTCAAACCGCTGGTTTTTGATAGTTTGGGCCCTATTGAATAATGAATGTTTTGAATTTTCTCCAAAAGTAAAGTAGTTGCCAACTCATGCTTTTAGAGACTTGTTTGGGCTCATGAGAGGAGTAGAAAAACATCAAAAATTTCAGTCCTGCATGATTCTACCAAGAAATGTGTGTTCATTGAAACCGCTGGTTTTTGATAGTTTGGGCCCTATTGAATAATGAATGTTTTGAATTTTCTCCAAAAGTAAAGTAGTTGCAAACTCATCCTTTTAGAAACTTGTTTGGGCTGTTGAGAGGAGTAAAAAACCATCAAAAATTTCAATCCTGCATGATTCTACCAAGAAATGTGATTCTTCATTCAAAACGCTGGTTTTTGCTATTGGGCTCTATTGAATAATGAATGTTTTGAATTTTCTCCAAAAGTAAAGTAGTTGCAAACTCATGCTTTTAGAGACTTGTTTGGGCTCATGAGAGGAGTAGAAAAACATCAAAAATTTCAGTCCTGCATGATTCTACCAAGAAATGTGTGTTGATTCAAACCGCTGGTTTTTGATAGTTTGGGCCCTATTGAATAATGAATGTTTTGAATTTTCTCCAAAAGTAAAGTAGTTGCAAACTCATGCTTTTAGAGACTTGTTTGGGCTCATGAGAGGAGTAGAAAAACATCAAAAATTTCAGTCCTGCGTGATTCTACCAAGAAATGTGTGTTCATTGAAACCGCTGGTTTTTGATAGTTTGGGCCCTATTGAATAATGAATGTTTTGAATTTTCTCCAAAAGTAAAGTAGTTGCAAACTCATCCTTTTAGAAACTTGTTTGGGCTGTTGAGAGGAGTAAAAAACCATCAAAAATTTCAATCCTGCATGATTTTACCAAGAAATGTGATTCTTCATTCAAAACCTGATTTTTGCTATTGGGCTCTATTGAATAGTGAATGTTTTGAATTTTCTCCAAAAGTAAAGTACTTGCAAACTCATGCTTTTAGAGACTTGTTTGGGCTCATGAGAGGAGTAGAAAAACATCAAAAATTTCAGTCCTGCATGATTCTACCAAGAAATGTGTTCATTCAAACCGCTGGTTTTTGATAGTTTGGGCCCTATTGAATAATGAATGTTTTGAATTTTCTCCAAAAGTAAAGTAGTTGCAAACTCATCCTTTTAGAAACTTGTTTGGGCTGTTGAGAGGAGTAAAAAACCATCAAAAATTTCAATCCTGCATGATTCTACCAAGAAATGTGATTCTTCATTCAAAACGCTGGTTTTTGCTATTGGGCTCTATTGAATAATGAATGTTTTGAATTTTCTCCAAAAGTAAAGTAGTTGCAAACTCATGCTTTTAGAGACTTGTTTGGGCTCATGAGAGGAGTAGAAAAACATCAAAAATTTCAGTCCTGCATGATTCTACCAAGAAATGTGTGTTCATTGAAACCGCTGGTTTTTGATAGTTTGGGCCCTATTGAATAATGAATGTTTTGAATTTTCTCCAAAAGTAAAGTAGTTGCAAACTCATCCTTTTAGAAACTTGTTTGGGCTGTTGAGAGGAGTAAAAAACCATCAAAAATTTCAATCCTGCATGATTTTACCAAGAAATGTGATTCTTCATTCAAAACCTGATTTTTGCTATTGGGCTCTATTGAATAGTGAATGTTTTGAATTTTCTCCAAAAGTAAAGTAGTTGCAAACTCATGCTTTTAGAGACTTGTTTGGGCTCATGAGAGGAGTAGAAAAACATCAAAAATTTCAGTCCTGCATGATTCTACCAAGAAATGTGTTCATTCAAACCGCTGGTTTTTGATAGTTTGGGCCCTATTGAATAATGAATGTTTTGAATTTTCTCCAAAAGTAAAGTAGTTGCAAACTCATCCTTTTAGAAACTTGTTTGGGCTGTTGAGAGGAGTAAAAAACCATCAAAAATTTCAATCCTGCATGATTCTACCAAGAAATGTGATTCTTCATTCAAAACGCTGGTTTTTGCTATTGGGCTCTATTGAATAATGAATGTTTTGAATTTTCTCCAAAAGTAAAGTAGTTGCAAACTCATGCTTTTAGAGACTTGTTTGGGCTCATGAGAGGAGTAGAAAAACATCAAAATTTTCAGTCCTGCATGATTCTACCAAGAAATGTGTGTTCATTGAAACCGCTGGTTTTTGATAGTTTGGGCCCTATTGAATAATGAATGTTTTGAATTTTCTCCAAAAGTAAAGTAGTTGCAAACTCATCCTTTTAGAAACTTGTTTGGGCTGTTGAGAGGAGTAAAAAACCATCAAAAATTTCAATCCTGCATGATTCTACCAAGAAATGTGATTCTTCATTCAAAACGCTGGTTTTTGCTATTGGGCTCTATTGAATAATGAATGTTTTGAATTTTCTCCAAAAGTAAAGTAGTTGCAAACTCATGCTTTTAGAGACTTGTTTGGGCTCATGAGTGGAGTAGAAAAACATCAAAATTTCAGTCCTGCATGATTCTACCAAGAAATGTGTGTTCATTGAAACCGCTGGTTTTTGATAGTTTGGGCCCTATTGAATAATGAATGTTTTGAATTTTCTCCAAAAGTAAAGTAGTTGCAAACTCATTCTTTTAGAAACTTGTTTGGGCTGTTGAGAGGAGTAAAAAACCATCAAAAATTTCAATCCTGCATGATTCTACCAAGAAATGTGATTCTTCATTCAAAACGCTGGTTTTTGCTATTGGGCTCTATTGAATAATGAATGTTTTGAATTTTCTCCAAAAGTAAAGTAGTTGCAAACTCATGCTTTTATTTTTCAATAATTTTTATTGGTATTTTAAACATTTTTTAAAGGTTATAGATCAAGGGTGAGGAACAACAGGTAGGGTAGAAAAACTGTTTGGAGGGAAGGTAAATTAAACAAGGGAAAAGTGATAGGAAAGAAAATTCCCTGTGAAGACAGGGAATGCCCCCACGAACTGAGGGAATAGACAGGCAGACATATACATACAAATACTGTTGAAATAAAGCAAATATAGCCTATTACAGCATCAAGTAAGACGTTGCTTAATAGGAAAAGCAAGATTTCAGTAACTTTATAACATAAAATCTATACATGTTGTATGCATCAACTAATACGTCGAGGTTCCACACCTTAAAATAAAAAAACAGTTATTATTATTATTATTATTATTATATGTGAGCCCATCCCGTCCGGGTGCACTATATGTGACCCTAAGACCGAGTGGGGGGAATGTCCGGTTTCTTTAAATGCAAATCAAATGGAACATATATCCTTTAAGCTTAAGTAATAGGAAAGAGACTGAATGTCTTTATCCACCAGGAAACAATTATATTGCTATTGCGAAGAATCCATAAGAGAATTCACTGCTCTGTTTTAAGCCTGTCAATTTGGGAGAAGGTCTGATTTTGATGGCCAGAGTCCGGGAGTAGCCGTTGAAAGTTCTAGTCCAAGTCCAGCAGATCTCAGAAAATCTATTCCTCCCTCCAGGGAGGATATGTTGATTATTTTCGCTGCAAATTTTACTTGTAGATTGGAGTACTGAGACCAATTGTAAGGAATGTCAGCGCGTCGGAGTTCACGAGTAATATGTTGAAAAATTTTCCTTTTATTTAGAGTTTCTTTAGACAGATCTTTGAAAAAAAATAAATGACTGTATGGAGAGGCATGGAAATTAGAATCCTTAGATATATCCAGGAGAACATTCCTTATCCAGTTTGGGTAGAACGTAACAATAACGTCTCTAGCTATATCGGATGGAAGCGAGGGAGGTCTTCGAATTCTATAGACTTTTTCAATCAGATTTGGCTCTTCAGTGATTGGAAGAATATGAAGAATCATCTTGGAAATATAGCTCTTTAATTGAAAAGATGGGACTGACTCCGGAATCCCCCTAATTTTTACATTTCTTCTTCTTTTGAAGTCTTCAAAATTTGCTATATTATTTTTTAAAGAGTCAATATCTTTCTGGATTTTTTCCACAGTGTCAGATAAAGTTGAACAACTCTGAATTTCCTTGTTGTAAGAGTCCTCATGGTTCGTATGTATAATTTCAGTAATTTTTGATTCCTGATGCAGTCTATCAGTAGTTTTAATAGAAATTGGGTGAGACAAGTCAGTTATGGAAGACAATGTATTCTGAAATAGCTTCTTAATAAAAGTCTCAGATGCTTTATTTTTGCTTAAATATGTAGCTTCAGTCATCTTGGATTCAATTTCAAGCACAACTTCTGATTTGTCATCGTTAATGGTGTCTTTCCCCAAATTTTCCAAAGATATTAGGAGGGCTTTACATAAACTGAGCATGAAACCCTCTGTGGGATAGTCATCGGAGGCAGGTATTCCATCTAACAATGTGGTATTAAAAAAATGTTGCTCATCACTCATATCGGAATTGTCGCATCTGTCTTTGTTTTCTGAAGAGGAAGATGAAGTTTCATCTGAATAGTCTGAGAGGTCAGTTTCTCTACGATCAGGGAAGTCTATCCCCTCAATAAACTCTTCTGAGTCGATCCCTTCCAAAGCATCCAATGAATTAAAAGAGTTATCAGAATAGTCCATTAGGTCTGATTCATTATTACTGTCAAGCGCTTTCTGATCGCTTTTAACAGAATTAGGATAGGAGCCAGGATCACCATTATTCTTTACATCTTTTAAAGTAGCATTATGGGATACATAAAGGGTGCCCCCTCCACTTAAATGGCGACTTCGGGATCCTTTATTTTGCTCATTAGACAAACACTTAGCCCCTTTCAACTGTAGCTCACTATTTGCAGAGTTATAGCTTAATCCCCCATTATTCCCAGAGATCTGGTTCACATCTCCCTCAGACTTTTTATCTGGGGTGTTGAAAGCTATAATCTTCAGGCTTTTATATGGGAGATTAACAGTGGCACCTCTTGTATTAGAGGGTGACTGAATATTAGCATATTTAAATACCTGTGCTTTGTTTGCCCCTTCAGGTGTAGGCCCAGCAGCTCCAATCACAAAGCCTTTTGTCTCCCGTTCTTTAGTTGATTTGCATATGAAAGATTTCCCTCCTGCTTTGTTTACCGCTCCAGGTATCAGCCCAGCAGCTCCATTCACAGAGCCTTTTGTGCTCTTCTTTGCCTGTTCTCCCCTCTGCAGATTCACAGCATGGAAGCTCCCCACAGTCTCTCCTCGGCTCTTTAAATCCACAGCAGCTGTCACTCCATCTGCGGTGGAAGCAGGAGTCTTCCGACACCTGCCTCCTGTGTGTTGCTTTGCCTGCTCTCTCCTCTGCAGCATCACAGCATCAGGACTCCCCGCAGCCTCCCCTCGGCACTTAGATCGAACAGCAGCTGTCATAGGAGCCATGGTGGAAGCAGGAATCTTTCCATGTCTGCCTCCTGTTTGAAGTCCTGCAGTCGGTGTACCATCTAGCCCATGCCGCTGGAAAGCTGCTGACTCATCCTGCTTTCTCCTCTGCAGCATCGCAGCGTGAGAACCCCTAGCTGTCTCCCGGTGGCTTTTTGGATCTTCAGCAGCTGTCACTGAAGTCGCAGCAGATGCAGGAAGTGTCTTTGCAGGTCTCTGAAGTGTTGCTTGTGGTCTTCGGATTCCAGACTTCCCTGGTTCTTTGCAGGAGACTGCAGCTTGAAAACAAGGCTTCCTTTCTCCTGAGGAGAGAAGGCCCTTGCTGGATTTCTCCTCACTGTCTTTAGGTCCCAATAAAATTTCTCTTCCTGAGGTGGCTCCTTTCTTCTTGATACTTTGTCCAGGCATATTCCAGGTGGATTACAGGATAATTATTCCATCTTTAGTAAGCTAAAGCTGCTTAAAAAGGGGAACTGCAGGAGCTCCTGGTAAACAGGTCTGCTCCCTTCCCCTGCAAACCACGCCCCCAAACTCATGCTTTTAGAGACTTGTTTGGGCTCATGAGAGGAGTAGAAAAACATCAAAAATTTCAGTCCTGCATGATTCTACCAAGAAATGTGTGTTCATTGAAACCGCTGGTTTTTGATAGTTTGGGCCCTATTGAATAATGAATGTTTTGAATTTTCTCCAAAAGTAAAGTAGTTGCAAACTCATCCTTTTAGAAACTTGTTTGGGCTGTTGAGAGGAGTAAAAAACCATCAAAAATTTCAATCCTGCATGATTCTACCAAGAAATGTGATTCTTCATTCAAAACGCTGGTTTTTGCTATTGGGCTCTATTGAATAATGAATGTTTTGAATTTTCTCCAAAAGTAAAGTAGTTGCAAACTCATGCTTTTAGAGACTTGTTTGGGCTCATGAGAGGAGTAGAAAAACATCAAAAATTTCAGTCCTGCATGATTCTACCAAGAAATGTGTGTTCATTGAAACCGCTGGTTTTTGATAGTTTGGGCCCTATTGAATAATGAATGTTTTGAATTTTCTCCAAAAGTAAAGTAGTTGCAAACTCATCCTTTTAGAAACTTGTTTGGGCTGTTGAGAGGAGTAAAAAACCATCAAAAATTTCAATCCTGCATGATTTTACCTAGAAATGTGATTCTTCATTCAAAACCTGATTTTTGCTATTGGGCTCTATTGAATAGTGAATGTTTTGAATTTTCTCCAAAAGTAAAGTAGTTGCAAACTCATGCTTTTAGAGACTTGTTTGGGCTCATGAGAGGAGTAGAAAAACATCAAAAATTTCAGTCCTGCATGATTCTACCAAGAAATGTGTGTTCATTGAAACCGCTGGTTTTTGATAGTTTGGGCCCTATTGAATAATGAATGTTTTGAATTTTCTCCAAAAGTAAAGTAGTTGCAAACTCATCCTTTTAGAAACTTGTTTGGGCTGTTGAGAGGAGTAAAAAACCATCAAAAATTTCAATCCTGCATGATTCTACCAAGAAATGTGATTCTTCATTCAAAACGCTGGTTTTTGCTATTGGGCTCTATTGAATAATGAATGTTTTGAATTTTCTCCAAAAGTAAAGTAGTTGCAAACTCATGCTTTTAGAGACTTGTTTGGGCTCATGAGAGGAGTAGAAAAACATCAAAAATTTCAGTCCTGCATGATTCTACCAAGAAATGTGTGTTGATTCAAACCGCTGGTTTTTGATAGTTTGGGCCCTATTGAATAATGAATGTTTTGAATTTTCTCCAAAAGTAAAGTAGTTGCCAACTCATGCTTTTAGAGACTTGTTTGGGCTCATTAGAGGAGTAGAAAAACATCAAAAATTTCAGTCCTGCATGATTCTACCAAGAAATGTGTGTTCATTGAAACCGCTGGTTTTTGATAGTTTGGGCCCTATTGAATAATGAATGTTTTGAATTTTCTCCAAAAGTAAAGTAGTTGCAAACTCATCCTTTTAGAAACTTGTTTGGGCTGTTGAGAGGAGTAAAAAACCATCAAAAATTTCAATCCTGCATGATTCTACCAAGAAATGTGATTCTTCATTCAAAACGCTGGTTTTTGCTATTGGGCTCTATTGAATAATGAATGTTTTGAATTTTCTCCAAAAGTAAAGTAGTTGCAAACTCATGCTTTTAGAGACTTGTTTGGGCTCATGAGAGGAGTAGAAAAACATCAAAAATTTCAGTCCTGCATGATTCTACCAAGAAATGTGTGTTGATTCAAACCGCTGGTTTTTGATAGTTTGGGCCCTATTGAATAATGAATGTTTTGAATTTTCTCCAAAAGTAAAGTAGTTGCAAACTCATGCTTTTAGAGACTTGTTTGGGCTCATGAGAGGAGTAGAAAAACATCAAAAATTTCAGTCCTGCATGATTCTACCAAGAAATGTGTGTTCATTGAAACCGCTGGTTTTTGATAGTTTGGGCCCTATTGAATAATGAATGTTTTGAATTTTCTCCAAAAGTAAAGTAGTTGCAAACTCATCCTTTTAGAAACTTGTTTGGGCTGTTGAGAGGAGTAAAAAACCATCAAAAATTTCAATCCTGCATGATTCTACCAAGAAATGTGATTCTTCATTCAAAACGCTGGTTTTTGCTATTGGGCTCTATTGAATAATGAATGTTTTGAATTTTCTCCAAAAGTAAAGTAGTTGCAAACTCATGCTTTTAGAGACTTGTTTGGGCTCATGAGAGGAGTAGAAAAACATCAAAAATTTCAGTCCTGCATGATTCTACCAAGAAATGTGTGTTCATTGAAACCGCTGGTTTTTGATAGTTTGGGCCCTATTGAATAATGAATGTTTTGAATTTTCTCCAAAAGTAAAGTAGTTGCAAACTCATCCTTTTAGAAACTTGTTTGGGCTGTTGAGAGGAGTAAAAAACCATCAAAAATTTCAATCCTGCATGATTTTACCAAGAAATGTGATTCTTCATTCAAAACCTGATTTTTGCTATTGGGCTCTATTGAATAGTGAATGTTTTGAATTTTCTCCAAAAGTAAAGTAGTTGCAAACTCATGCTTTTAGAGACTTGTTTGGGCTCATGAGAGGAGTAGAAAAACATCAAAAATTTCAGTCCTGCATGATTCTACCAAGAAATGTGTGTTCATTGAAACCGCTGGTTTTTGATAGTTTGGGCCCTATTGAATAATGAATGTTTTGAATTTTCTCCAAAAGTAAAGTAGTTGCAAACTCATCCTTTTAGAAACTTGTTTGGGCTGTTGAGAGGAGTAAAAAACCATCAAAAATTTCAATCCTGCATGATTCTACCAAGAAATGTGATTCTTCATTCAAAACGCTGGTTTTTGCTATTGGGCTCTATTGAATAATGAATGTTTTGAATTTTCTCCAAAAGTAAAGTAGTTGCAAACTCATGCTTTTAGAGACTTGTTTGGGCTCATGAGAGGAGTAGAAAAACATCAAAAATTTCAGTCCTGCATGATTCTACCAAGAAATGTGTGTTGATTCAAACCGCTGGTTTTTGATAGTTTGGGCCCTATTGAATAATGAATGTTTTGAATTTTCTCCAAAAGTAAAGTAGTTGCAAACTCATGCTTTTAGAGACTTGTTTGGGCTCATGAGAGGAGTAGAAAAACATCAAAAATTTCAGTCCTGCGTGATTCTACCAAGAAATGTGTGTTCATTGAAACCGCTGGTTTTTGATAGTTTGGGCCCTATTGAATAATGAATGTTTTGAATTTTCTCCAAAAGTAAAGTAGTTGCAAACTCATCCTTTTAGAAACTTGTTTGGGCTGTTGAGAGGAGTAAAAAACCATCAAAAATTTCAATCCTGCATGATTTTACCAAGAAATGTGATTCTTCATTCAAAACCTGATTTTTGCTATTGGGCTCTATTGAATAGTGAATGTTTTGAATTTTCTCCAAAAGTAAAGTACTTGCAAACTCATGCTTTTAGAGACTTGTTTGGGCTCATGAGAGGAGTAGAAAAACATCAAAATTTCAGTCCTGCATGATTCTACCAAGAAATGTGTGTTCATTGAAACCGCTGGTTTTTGATAGTTTGGGCCCTATTGAATAATGAATGTTTTGAATTTTCTCCAAAAGTAAAGTAGTTGCAAACTCATTCTTTTAGAAACTTGTTTGGGCTGTTGAGAGGAGTAAAAAACCATCAAAAATTTCAATCCTGCATGATTCTACCAAGAAATGTGATTCTTCATTCAAAACGCTGGTTTTTGCTATTGGGCTCTATTGAATAATGAATGTTTTGAATTTTCTCCAAAAGTAAAGTAGTTGCAAACTCATGCTTTTAGAGACTTGTTTGGGCTCATGAGAGGAGTAGAAAAACATCAAAAATTTCAGTCCTGCATGATTCTACCAAGAAATGTGTGTTCATTGAAACCGCTGGTTTTTGATAGTTTGGGCCCTATTGAATAATGAATGTTTTGAATTTTCTCCAAAAGTAAAGTAGTTGCAAACTCATCCTTTTAGAAACTTGTTTGGGCTGTTGAGAGGAGTAAAAAACCATCAAAAATTTCAATCCTGCATGATTCTACCAAGAAATGTGATTCTTCATTCAAAACGCTGGTTTTTGCTATTGGGCTCTATTGAATAATGAATGTTTTGAATTTTCTCCAAAAGTAAAGTAGTTGCAAACTCATGCTTTTAGAGACTTGTTTGGGCTCATGAGAGGAGTAGAAAAACATCAAAAATTTCAGTCCTGCATGATTCTACCAAGAAATGTGTGTTGATTCAAACCGCTGGTTTTTGATAGTTTGGGCCCTATTGAATAATGAATGTTTTGAATTTTCTCCAAAAGTAAAGTAGTTGCCAACTCATGCTTTTAGAGACTTGTTTGGGCTCATGAGAGGAGTAGAAAAACATCAAAAATTTCAGTCCTGCATGATTCTACCAAGAAATGTGTGTTCATTGAAACCGCTGGTTTTTGATAGTTTGGGCCCTATTGAATAATGAATGTTTTGAATTTTCTCCAAAAGTAAAGTAGTTGCAAACTCATCCTTTTAGAAACTTGTTTGGGCTGTTGAGAGGAGTAAAAAACCATCAAAAATTTCAATCCTGCATGATTCTACCAAGAAATGTGATTCTTCATTCAAAACGCTGGTTTTTGCTATTGGGCTCTATTGAATAATGAATGTTTTGAATTTTCTCCAAAAGTAAAGTAGTTGCAAACTCATGCTTTTAGAGACTTGTTTGGGCTCATGAGAGGAGTAGAAAAACATCAAAAATTTCAGTCCTGCATGATTCTACCAAGAAATGTGTGTTGATTCAAACCGCTGGTTTTTGATAGTTTGGGCCCTATTGAATAATGAATGTTTTGAATTTTCTCCAAAAGTAAAGTAGTTGCAAACTCATGCTTTTAGAGACTTGTTTGGGCTCATGAGAGGAGTAGAAAAACATCAAAAATTTCAGTCCTGCGTGATTCTACCAAGAAATGTGTGTTCATTGAAACCGCTGGTTTTTGATAGTTTGGGCCCTATTGAATAATGAATGTTTTGAATTTTCTCCAAAAGTAAAGTAGTTGCAAACTCATCCTTTTAGAAACTTGTTTGGGCTGTTGAGAGGAGTAAAAAACCATCAAAAATTTCAATCCTGCATGATTTTACCAAGAAATGTGATTCTTCATTCAAAACCTGATTTTTGCTATTGGGCTCTATTGAATAGTGAATGTTTTGAATTTTCTCCAAAAGTAAAGTACTTGCAAACTCATGCTTTTAGAGACTTGTTTGGGCTCATGAGAGGAGTAGAAAAACATCAAAAATTTCAGTCCTGCATGATTCTACCAAGAAATGTGTTCATTCAAACCGCTGGTTTTTGATAGTTTGGGCCCTATTGAATAATGAATGTTTTGAATTTTCTCCAAAAGTAAAGTAGTTGCAAACTCATCCTTTTAGAAACTTGTTTGGGCTGTTGAGAGGAGTAAAAAACCATCAAAAATTTCAATCCTGCATGATTCTACCAAGAAATGTGATTCTTCATTCAAAACGCTGGTTTTTGCTATTGGGCTCTATTGAATAATGAATGTTTTGAATTTTCTCCAAAAGTAAAGTAGTTGCAAACTCATGCTTTTAGAGACTTGTTTGGGCTCATGAGAGGAGTAGAAAAACATCAAAAATTTCAGTCCTGCATGATTCTACCAAGAAATGTGTGTTCATTGAAACCGCTGGTTTTTGATAGTTTGGGCCCTATTGAATAATGAATGTTTTGAATTTTCTCCAAAAGTAAAGTAGTTGCAAACTCATCCTTTTAGAAACTTGTTTGGGCTGTTGAGAGGAGTAAAAAACCATCAAAAATTTCAATCCTGCATGATTTTACCAAGAAATGTGATTCTTCATTCAAAACCTGATTTTTGCTATTGGGCTCTATTGAATAGTGAATGTTTTGAATTTTCTCCAAAAGTAAAGTAGTTGCAAACTCATGCTTTTAGAGACTTGTTTGGGCTCATGAGAGGAGTAGAAAAACATCAAAAATTTCAGTCCTGCATGATTCTACCAAGAAATGTGTTCATTCAAACCGCTGGTTTTTGATAGTTTGGGCCCTATTGAATAATGAATGTTTTGAATTTTCTCCAAAAGTAAAGTAGTTGCAAACTCATCCTTTTAGAAACTTGTTTGGGCTGTTGAGAGGAGTAAAAAACCATCAAAAATTTCAATCCTGCATGATTCTACCAAGAAATGTGATTCTTCATTCAAAACGCTGGTTTTTGCTATTGGGCTCTATTGAATAATGAATGTTTTGAATTTTCTCCAAAAGTAAAGTAGTTGCAAACTCATGCTTTTAGAGACTTGTTTGGGCTCATGAGAGGAGTAGAAAAACATCAAAATTTTCAGTCCTGCATGATTCTACCAAGAAATGTGTGTTCATTGAAACCGCTGGTTTTTGATAGTTTGGGCCCTATTGAATAATGAATGTTTTGAATTTTCTCCAAAAGTAAAGTAGTTGCAAACTCATCCTTTTAGAAACTTGTTTGGGCTGTTGAGAGGAGTAAAAAACCATCAAAAATTTCAATCCTGCATGATTCTACCAAGAAATGTGATTCTTCATTCAAAACGCTGGTTTTTGCTATTGGGCTCTATTGAATAATGAATGTTTTGAATTTTCTCCAAAAGTAAAGTAGTTGCAAACTCATGCTTTTAGAGACTTGTTTGGGCTCATGAGTGGAGTAGAAAAACATCAAAATTTCAGTCCTGCATGATTCTACCAAGAAATGTGTTTTCATTGAAACCGCTGGTTTTTGATAGTTTGGGCCCTATTGAATAATGAATGTTTTGAATTTTCTCCAAAAGTAAAGTAGTTGCAAACTCATTCTTTTAGAAACTTGTTTGGGCTGTTGAGAGGAGTAAAAAACCATCAAAAATTTCAATCCTGCATGATTCTACCAAGAAATGTGATTCTTCATTCAAAACGCTGGTTTTTGCTATTGGGCTCTATTGAATAATGAATGTTTTGAATTTTCTCCAAAAGTAAAGTAGTTGCAAACTCATGCTTTTATTTTTCAATAATTTTTATTGGTATTTTAAACATTTTTTAAAGGTTATAGATCAAGGGTGAGGAACAACAGGTAGGGTAGAAAAACTGTTTGGAGGGAAGGTAAATTAAACAAGGGAAAAGTGATAGGAAAGAAAATTCCCTGTGAAGACAGGGAATGCCCCCACGAACTGAGGGAATAGACAGGCAGACATATACATACAAATACTGTTGAAATAAAGCAAATATAGCCTATTACAGCATCAAGTAAGACGTTGCTTAATAGGAAAAGCAAGATTTCAGTAACTTTATAACATAAAATCTATACATGTTGTATGCATCAACTAATACGTCGAGGTTCCACACCTTAAAATAAAAAAACAGTTATTATTATTATTATTATTATTATATGTGAGCCCATCCCGTCCGGGTGCACTATATGTGACCCTAAGACCGAGTGGGGGGAATGTCCGGTTTCTTTAAATGCAAATCAAATGGAACATATATCCTTTAAGCTTAAGTAATAGGAAAGAGACTGAATGTCTTTATCCACCAGGAAACAATTATATTGCTATTGCGAAGAATCCATAAGAGAATTCACTGCTCTGTTTTAAGCCTGTCAATTTGGGAGAAGGTCTGATTTTGATGGCCAGAGTCCGGGAGTAGCCGTTGAAAGTTCTAGTCCAAGTCCAGCAGATCTCAGAAAATCTATTCCTCCCTCCAGGGAGGATATGTTGATTATTTTCGCTGCAAATTTTACTTGTAGATTGGAGTACTGAGACCAATTGTAAGGAATGTCAGCGCGTCGGAGTTCACGAGTAATATGTTGAAAAATTTTCCTTTTATTTAGAGTTTCTTTAGACAGATCTTTGAAAAAAAATAAATGACTGTATGGAGAGGCATGGAAATTAGAATCCTTAGATATATCCAGGAGAACATTCCTTATCCAGTTTGGGTAGAACGTAACAATAACGTCTCTAGCTATATCGGATGGAAGCGAGGGAGGTCTTCGAATTCTATAGACTTTTTCAATCAGATTTGGCTCTTCAGTGATTGGAAGAATATGAAGAATCATCTTGGAAATATAGCTCTTTAATTGAAAAGATGGGACTGACTCCGGAATCCCCCTAATTTTTACATTTCTTCTTCTTTTGAAGTCTTCAAAATTTGCTATATTATTTTTTAAAGAGTCAATATCTTTCTGGATTTTTTCCACAGTGTCAGATAAAGTTGAACAACTCTGAATTTCCTTGTTGTAAGAGTCCTCATGGTTCGTATGTATAATTTCAGTAATTTTTGATTCCTGATGCAGTCTATCAGTAGTTTTAATAGAAATTGGGTGAGACAAGTCAGTTATGGAAGACAATGTATTCTGAAATAGCTTCTTAATAAAAGTCTCAGATGCTTTATTTTTGCTTAAATATGTAGCTTCAGTCATCTTGGATTCAATTTCAAGCACAACTTCTGATTTGTCATCGTTAATGGTGTCTTTCCCCAAATTTTCCAAAGATATTAGGAGGGCTTTACATAAACTGAGCATGAAACCCTCTGTGGGATAGTCATCGGAGGCAGGTATTCCATCTAACAATGTGGTATTAAAAAAATGTTGCTCATCACTCATATCGGAATTGTCGCATCTGTCTTTGTTTTCTGAAGAGGAAGATGAAGTTTCATCTGAATAGTCTGAGAGGTCAGTTTCTCTACGATCAGGGAAGTCTATCCCCTCAATAAACTCTTCTGAGTCGATCCCTTCCAAAGCATCCAATGAATTAAAAGAGTTATCAGAATAGTCCATTAGGTCTGATTCATTATTACTGTCAAGCGCTTTCTGATCGCTTTTAACAGAATTAGGATAGGAGCCAGGATCACCATTATTCTTTACATCTTTTAAAGTAGCATTATGGGATACATAAAGGGTGCCCCCTCCACTTAAATGGCGACTTCGGGATCCTTTATTTTGCTCATTAGACAAACACTTAGCCCCTTTCAACTGTAGCTCACTATTTGCAGAGTTATAGCTTAATCCCCCATTATTCCCAGAGATCTGGTTCACATCTCCCTCAGACTTTTTATCTGGGGTGTTGAAAGCTATAATCTTCAGGCTTTTATATGGGAGATTAACAGTGGCACCTCTTGTATTAGAGGGTGACTGAATATTAGCATATTTAAATACCTGTGCTTTGTTTGCCCCTTCAGGTGTAGGCCCAGCAGCTCCAATCACAAAGCCTTTTGTCTCCCGTTCTTTAGTTGATTTGCATATGAAAGATTTCCCTCCTGCTTTGTTTACCGCTCCAGGTATCAGCCCAGCAGCTCCATTCACAGAGCCTTTTGTGCTCTTCTTTGCCTGTTCTCCCCTCTGCAGATTCACAGCATGGAAGCTCCCCACAGTCTCTCCTCGGCTCTTTAAATCCACAGCAGCTGTCACTCCATCTGCGGTGGAAGCAGGAGTCTTCCGACACCTGCCTCCTGTGTGTTGCTTTGCCTGCTCTCTCCTCTGCAGCATCACAGCATCAGGACTCCCCGCAGCCTCCCCTCGGCACTTAGATCGAACAGCAGCTGTCATAGGAGCCATGGTGGAAGCAGGAATCTTTCCATGTCTGCCTCCTGTT
Organism: Dendrobates tinctorius; assembly: GCF_039654945.1. Classification (NCBI taxonomy): domain Eukaryota; kingdom Metazoa; phylum Chordata; class Amphibia; order Anura; family Dendrobatidae; genus Dendrobates; species Dendrobates tinctorius. The sequence continues at coordinate 11,016 of NW_027362178.1, read as the reverse complement.
TGAAGTCCTGCAGTCGGTGTACCATCTAGCCCATGCCGCTGGAAAGCTGCTGACTCATCCTGCTTTCTCCTCTGCAGCATCGCAGCGTGAGAACCCCTAGCTGTCTCCCGGTGGCTTTTTGGATCTTCAGCAGCTGTCACTGAAGTCGCAGCAGATGCAGGAAGTGTCTTTGCAGGTCTCTGAAGTGTTGCTTGTGGTCTTCGGATTCCAGACTTCCCTGGTTCTTTGCAGGAGACTGCAGCTTGAAAACAAGGCTTCCTTTCTCCTGAGGAGAGAAGGCCCTTGCTGGATTTCTCCTCACTGTCTTTAGGTCCCAATAAAATTTCTCTTCCTGAGGTGGCTCCTTTCTTCTTGATACTTTGTCCAGGCATATTCCAGGTGGATTACAGGATAATTATTCCATCTTTAGTAAGCTAAAGCTGCTTAAAAAGGGGAACTGCAGGAGCTCCTGGTAAACAGGTCTGCTCCCTTCCCCTGCAAACCACGCCCCCAAACTCATGCTTTTAGAGACTTGTTTGGGCTCATGAGAGGAGTAGAAAAACATCAAAAATTTCAGTCCTGCATGATTCTACCAAGAAATGTGTGTTCATTGAAACCGCTGGTTTTTGATAGTTTGGGCCCTATTGAATAATGAATGTTTTGAATTTTCTCCAAAAGTAAAGTAGTTGCAAACTCATCCTTTTAGAAACTTGTTTGGGCTGTTGAGAGGAGTAAAAAACCATCAAAAATTTCAATCCTGCATGATTCTACCAAGAAATGTGATTCTTCATTCAAAACGCTGGTTTTTGCTATTGGGCTCTATTGAATAATGAATGTTTTGAATTTTCTCCAAAAGTAAAGTAGTTGCAAACTCATGCTTTTAGAGACTTGTTTGGGCTCATGAGAGGAGTAGAAAAACATCAAAAATTTCAGTCCTGCATGATTCTACCAAGAAATGTGTGTTCATTGAAACCGCTGGTTTTTGATAGTTTGGGCCCTATTGAATAATGAATGTTTTGAATTTTCTCCAAAAGTAAAGTAGTTGCAAACTCATCCTTTTAGAAACTTGTTTGGGCTGTTGAGAGGAGTAAAAAACCATCAAAAATTTCAATCCTGCATGATTTTACCTAGAAATGTGATTCTTCATTCAAAACCTGATTTTTGCTATTGGGCTCTATTGAATAGTGAATGTTTTGAATTTTCTCCAAAAGTAAAGTAGTTGCAAACTCATGCTTTTAGAGACTTGTTTGGGCTCATGAGAGGAGTAGAAAAACATCAAAAATTTCAGTCCTGCATGATTCTACCAAGAAATGTGTGTTCATTGAAACCGCTGGTTTTTGATAGTTTGGGCCCTATTGAATAATGAATGTTTTGAATTTTCTCCAAAAGTAAAGTAGTTGCAAACTCATCCTTTTAGAAACTTGTTTGGGCTGTTGAGAGGAGTAAAAAACCATCAAAAATTTCAATCCTGCATGATTCTACCAAGAAATGTGATTCTTCATTCAAAACGCTGGTTTTTGCTATTGGGCTCTATTGAATAATGAATGTTTTGAATTTTCTCCAAAAGTAAAGTAGTTGCAAACTCATGCTTTTAGAGACTTGTTTGGGCTCATGAGAGGAGTAGAAAAACATCAAAAATTTCAGTCCTGCATGATTCTACCAAGAAATGTGTGTTGATTCAAACCGCTGGTTTTTGATAGTTTGGGCCCTATTGAATAATGAATGTTTTGAATTTTCTCCAAAAGTAAAGTAGTTGCCAACTCATGCTTTTAGAGACTTGTTTGGGCTCATGAGAGGAGTAGAAAAACATCAAAAATTTCAGTCCTGCATGATTCTACCAAGAAATGTGTGTTCATTGAAACCGCTGGTTTTTGATAGTTTGGGCCCTATTGAATAATGAATGTTTTGAATTTTCTCCAAAAGTAAAGTAGTTGCAAACTCATCCTTTTAGAAACTTGTTTGGGCTGTTGAGAGGAGTAAAAAACCATCAAAAATTTCAATCCTGCATGATTCTACCAAGAAATGTGATTCTTCATTCAAAACGCTGGTTTTTGCTATTGGGCTCTATTGAATAATGAATGTTTTGAATTTTCTCCAAAAGTAAAGTAGTTGCAAACTCATGCTTTTAGAGACTTGTTTGGGCTCATGAGAGGAGTAGAAAAACATCAAAAATTTCAGTCCTGCATGATTCTACCAAGAAATGTGTGTTGATTCAAACCGCTGGTTTTTGATAGTTTGGGCCCTATTGAATAATGAATGTTTTGAATTTTCTCCAAAAGTAAAGTAGTTGCAAACTCATGCTTTTAGAGACTTGTTTGGGCTCATGAGAGGAGTAGAAAAACATCAAAAATTTCAGTCCTGCATGATTCTACCAAGAAATGTGTGTTCATTGAAACCGCTGGTTTTTGATAGTTTGGGCCCTATTGAATAATGAATGTTTTGAATTTTCTCCAAAAGTAAAGTAGTTGCAAACTCATCCTTTTAGAAACTTGTTTGGGCTGTTGAGAGGAGTAAAAAACCATCAAAAATTTCAATCCTGCATGATTCTACCAAGAAATGTGATTCTTCATTCAAAACGCTGGTTTTTGCTATTGGGCTCTATTGAATAATGAATGTTTTGAATTTTCTCCAAAAGTAAAGTAGTTGCAAACTCATGCTTTTAGAGACTTGTTTGGGCTCATGAGAGGAGTAGAAAAACATCAAAAATTTCAGTCCTGCATGATTCTACCAAGAAATGTGTGTTCATTGAAACCGCTGGTTTTTGATAGTTTGGGCCCTATTGAATAATGAATGTTTTGAATTTTCTCCAAAAGTAAAGTAGTTGCAAACTCATCCTTTTAGAAACTTGTTTGGGCTGTTGAGAGGAGTAAAAAACCATCAAAAATTTCAATCCTGCATGATTTTACCAAGAAATGTGATTCTTCATTCAAAACCTGATTTTTGCTATTGGGCTCTATTGAATAGTGAATGTTTTGAATTTTCTCCAAAAGTAAAGTAGTTGCAAACTCATGCTTTTAGAGACTTGTTTGGGCTCATGAGAGGAGTAGAAAAACATCAAAAATTTCAGTCCTGCATGATTCTACCAAGAAATGTGTGTTCATTGAAACCGCTGGTTTTTGATAGTTTGGGCCCTATTGAATAATGAATGTTTTGAATTTTCTCCAAAAGTAAAGTAGTTGCAAACTCATCCTTTTAGAAACTTGTTTGGGCTGTTGAGAGGAGTAAAAAACCATCAAAAATTTCAATCCTGCATGATTCTACCAAGAAATGTGATTCTTCATTCAAAACGCTGGTTTTTGCTATTGGGCTCTATTGAATAATGAATGTTTTGAATTTTCTCCAAAAGTAAAGTAGTTGCAAACTCATGCTTTTAGAGACTTGTTTGGGCTCATGAGAGGAGTAGAAAAACATCAAAAATTTCAGTCCTGCATGATTCTACCAAGAAATGTGTGTTGATTCAAACCGCTGGTTTTTGATAGTTTGGGCCCTATTGAATAATGAATGTTTTGAATTTTCTCCAAAAGTAAAGTAGTTGCAAACTCATGCTTTTAGAGACTTGTTTGGGCTCATGAGAGGAGTAGAAAAACATCAAAAATTTCAGTCCTGCGTGATTCTACCAAGAAATGTGTGTTCATTGAAACCGCTGGTTTTTGATAGTTTGGGCCCTATTGAATAATGAATGTTTTGAATTTTCTCCAAAAGTAAAGTAGTTGCAAACTCATCCTTTTAGAAACTTGTTTGGGCTGTTGAGAGGAGTAAAAAACCATCAAAAATTTCAATCCTGCATGATTTTACCAAGAAATGTGATTCTTCATTCAAAACCTGATTTTTGCTATTGGGCTCTATTGAATAGTGAATGTTTTGAATTTTCTCCAAAAGTAAAGTACTTGCAAACTCATGCTTTTAGAGACTTGTTTGGGCTCATGAGAGGAGTAGAAAAACATCAAAAATTTCAGTCCTGCATGATTCTACCAAGAAATGTGTTCATTCAAACCGCTGGTTTTTGATAGTTGGGCCCTATTGAATAATGAATGTTTTGAATTTTCTCCAAAAGTAAAGTAGTTGCAAACTCATCCTTTTAGAAACTTGTTTGGGCTGTTGAGAGGAGTAAAAAACCATCAAAAATTTCAATCCTGCATGATTCTACCAAGAAATGTGATTCTTCATTCAAAACGCTGGTTTTTGCTATTGGGCTCTATTGAATAATGAATGTTTTGAATTTTCTCCAAAAGTAAAGTAGTTGCAAACTCATGCTTTTAGAGACTTGTTTGGGCTCATGAGAGGAGTAGAAAAACATCAAAAATTTCAGTCCTGCATGATTCTACCAAGAAATGTGTGTTCATTGAAACCGCTGGTTTTTGATAGTTTGGGCCCTATTGAATAATGAATGTTTTGAATTTTCTCCAAAAGTAAAGTAGTTGCAAACTCATCCTTTTAGAAACTTGTTTGGGCTGTTGAGAGGAGTAAAAAACCATCAAAAATTTCAATCCTGCATGATTTTACCAAGAAATGTGATTCTTCATTCAAAACCTGATTTTTGCTATTGGGCTCTATTGAATAGTGAATGTTTTGAATTTTCTCCAAAAGTAAAGTAGTTGCAAACTCATGCTTTTAGAGACTTGTTTGGGCTCATGAGAGGAGTAGAAAAACATCAAAAATTTCAGTCCTGCATGATTCTACCAAGAAATGTGTTCATTCAAACCGCTGGTTTTTGATAGTTTGGGCCCTATTGAATAATGAATGTTTTGAATTTTCTCCAAAAGTAAAGTAGTTGCAAACTCATCCTTTTAGAAACTTGTTTGGGCTGTTGAGAGGAGTAAAAAACCATCAAAAATTTCAATCCTGCATGATTCTACCAAGAAATGTGATTCTTCATTCAAAACGCTGGTTTTTGCTATTGGGCTCTATTGAATAATGAATGTTTTGAATTTTCTCCAAAAGTAAAGTAGTTGCAAACTCATGCTTTTAGAGACTTGTTTGGGCTCATGAGAGGAGTAGAAAAACATCAAAAATTTCAGTCCTGCATGATTCTACCAAGAAATGTGTGTTCATTGAAACCGCTGGTTTTTGATAGTTTGGGCCCTATTGAATAATGAATGTTTTGAATTTTCTCCAAAAGTAAAGTAGTTGCAAACTCATCCTTTTAGAAACTTGTTTGGGCTGTTGAGAGGAGTAAAAAACCATCAAAAATTTCAATCCTGCATGATTCTACCAAGAAATGTGATTCTTCATTCAAAACGCTGGTTTTTGCTATTGGGCTCTATTGAATAATGAATGTTTTGAATTTTCTCCAAAAGTAAAGTAGTTGCAAACTCATGCTTTTAGAGACTTGTTTGGGCTCATGAGTGGAGTAGAAAAACATCAAAATTTCAGTCCTGCATGATTCTACCAAGAAATGTGTGTTCATTGAAACCGCTGGTTTTTGATAGTTTGGGCCCTATTGAATAATGAATGTTTTGAATTTTCTCCAAAAGTAAAGTAGTTGCAAACTCATTCTTTTAGAAACTTGTTTGGGCTGTTGAGAGGAGTAAAAAACCATCAAAAATTTCAATCCTGCATGATTCTACCAAGAAATGTGATTCTTCATTCAAAACGCTGGTTTTTGCTATTGGGCTCTATTGAATAATGAATGTTTTGAATTTTCTCCAAAAGTAAAGTAGTTGCAAACTCATGCTTTTAGAGACTTGTTTGGGCTCATGAGAGGAGTAGAAAAACATCAAAAATTTCAGTCCTGCATGATTCTACCAAGAAATGTGTGTTCATTGAAACCGCTGGTTTTTGATAGTTTGGGCCCTATTGAATAATGAATGTTTTGAATTTTCTCCAAAAGTAAAGTAGTTGCAAACTCATCCTTTTAGAAACTTGTTTGGGCTGTTGAGAGGAGTAAAAAACCATCAAAAATTTCAATCCTGCATGATTCTACCAAGAAATGTGATTCTTCATTCAAAACGCTGGTTTTTGCTATTGGGCTCTATTGAATAATGAATGTTTTGAATTTTCTCCAAAAGTAAAGTAGTTGCAAACTCATGCTTTTAGAGACTTGTTTGGGCTCATGAGAGGAGTAGAAAAACATCAAAAATTTCAGTCCTGCATGATTCTACCAAGAAATGTGTGTTCATTGAAACCGCTGGTTTTTGATAGTTTGGGCCCTATTGAATAATGAATGTTTTGAATTTTCTCCAAAAGTAAAGTAGTTGCAAACTCATCCTTTTAGAAACTTGTTTGGGCTGTTGAGAGGAGTAAAAAACCATCAAAAATTTCAATCCTGCATGATTCTACCAAGAAATGTGATTCTTCATTCAAAACGCTGGTTTTTGCTATTGGGCTCTATTGAATAATGAATGTTTTGAATTTTCTCCAAAAGTAAAGTAGTTGCAAACTCATGCTTTTAGAGACTTGTTTGGGCTCATGAGAGGAGTAGAAAAACATCAAAAATTTCAGTCCTGCATGATTCTACCAAGAAATGTGTGTTGATTCAAACCGCTGGTTTTTGATAGTTTGGGCCCTATTGAATAATGAATGTTTTGAATTTTCTCCAAAAGTAAAGTAGTTGCCAACTCATGCTTTTAGAGACTTGTTTGGGCTCATGAGAGGAGTAGAAAAACATCAAAAATTTCAGTCCTGCATGATTCTACCAAGAAATGTGTGTTCATTGAAACCGCTGGTTTTTGATAGTTTGGGCCCTATTGAATAATGAATGTTTTGAATTTTCTCCAAAAGTAAAGTAGTTGCAAACTCATCCTTTTAGAAACTTGTTTGGGCTGTTGAGAGGAGTAAAAAACCATCAAAAATTTCAATCCTGCATGATTCTACCAAGAAATGTGATTCTTCATTCAAAACGCTGGTTTTTGCTATTGGGCTCTATTGAATAATGAATGTTTTGAATTTTCTCCAAAAGTAAAGTAGTTGCAAACTCATGCTTTTAGAGACTTGTTTGGGCTCATGAGAGGAGTAGAAAAACATCAAAAATTTCAGTCCTGCATGATTCTACCAAGAAATGTGTGTTGATTCAAACCGCTGGTTTTTGATAGTTTGGGCCCTATTGAATAATGAATGTTTTGAATTTTCTCCAAAAGTAAAGTAGTTGCAAACTCATGCTTTTAGAGACTTGTTTGGGCTCATGAGAGGAGTAGAAAAACATCAAAAATTTCAGTCCTGCATGATTCTACCAAGAAATGTGTGTTCATTGAAACCGCTGGTTTTTGATAGTTTGGGCCCTATTGAATAATGAATGTTTTGAATTTTCTCCAAAAGTAAAGTAGTTGCAAACTCATCCTTTTAGAAACTTGTTTGGGCTGTTGAGAGGAGTAAAAAACCATCAAAAATTTCAATCCTGCATGATTCTACCAAGAAATGTGATTCTTCATTCAAAACGCTGGTTTTTGCTATTGGGCTCTATTGAATAATGAATGTTTTGAATTTTCTCCAAAAGTAAAGTAGTTGCAAACTCATGCTTTTAGAGACTTGTTTGGGCTCATGAGAGGAGTAGAAAAACATCAAAAATTTCAGTCCTGCATGATTCTACCAAGAAATGTGTGTTCATTGAAACCGCTGGTTTTTGATAGTTTGGGCCCTATTGAATAATGAATGTTTTGAATTTTCTCCAAAAGTAAAGTAGTTGCAAACTCATCCTTTTAGAAACTTGTTTGGGCTGTTGAGAGGAGTAAAAAACCATCAAAAATTTCAATCCTGCATGATTTTACCAAGAAATGTGATTCTTCATTCAAAACCTGATTTTTGCTATTGGGCTCTATTGAATAGTGAATGTTTTGAATTTTCTCCAAAAGTAAAGTAGTTGCAAACTCATGCTTTTAGAGACTTGTTTGGGCTCATGAGAGGAGTAGAAAAACATCAAAAATTTCAGTCCTGCATGATTCTACCAAGAAATGTGTGTTCATTGAAACCGCTGGTTTTTGATAGTTTGGGCCCTATTGAATAATGAATGTTTTGAATTTTCTCCAAAAGTAAAGTAGTTGCAAACTCATCCTTTTAGAAACTTGTTTGGGCTGTTGAGAGGAGTAAAAAACCATCAAAAATTTCAATCCTGCATGATTCTACCAAGAAATGTGATTCTTCATTCAAAACGCTGGTTTTTGCTATTGGGCTCTATTGAATAATGAATGTTTTGAATTTTCTCCAAAAGTAAAGTAGTTGCAAACTCATGCTTTTAGAGACTTGTTTGGGCTCATGAGAGGAGTAGAAAAACATCAAAAATTTCAGTCCTGCATGATTCTACCAAGAAATGTGTGTTGATTCAAACCGCTGGTTTTTGATAGTTTGGGCCCTATTGAATAATGAATGTTTTGAATTTTCTCCAAAAGTAAAGTAGTTGCCAACTCATGCTTTTAGAGACTTGTTTGGGCTCATGAGAGGAGTAGAAAAACATCAAAAATTTCAGTCCTGCATGATTCTACCAAGAAATGTGTGTTCATTGAAACCGCTGGTTTTTGATAGTTTGGGCCCTATTGAATAATGAATGTTTTGAATTTTCTCCAAAAGTAAAGTAGTTGCAAACTCATCCTTTTAGAAACTTGTTTGGGCTGTTGAGAGGAGTAAAAAACCATCAAAAATTTCAATCCTGCATGATTCTACCAAGAAATGTGATTCTTCATTCAAAACGCTGGTTTTTGCTATTGGGCTCTATTGAATAATGAATGTTTTGAATTTTCTCCAAAAGTAAAGTAGTTGCAAACTCATGCTTTTAGAGACTTGTTTGGGCTCATGAGAGGAGTAGAAAAACATCAAAAATTTCAGTCCTGCATGATTCTACCAAGAAATGTGTGTTGATTCAAACCGCTGGTTTTTGATAGTTTGGGCCCTATTGAATAATGAATGTTTTGAATTTTCTCCAAAAGTAAAGTAGTTGCAAACTCATGCTTTTAGAGACTTGTTTGGGCTCATGAGAGGAGTAGAAAAACATCAAAAATTTCAGTCCTGCGTGATTCTACCAAGAAATGTGTGTTCATTGAAACCGCTGGTTTTTGATAGTTTGGGCCCTATTGAATAATGAATGTTTTGAATTTTCTCCAAAAGTAAAGTAGTTGCAAACTCATCCTTTTAGAAACTTGTTTGGGCTGTTGAGAGGAGTAAAAAACCATCAAAAATTTCAATCCTGCATGATTTTACCAAGAAATGTGATTCTTCATTCAAAACCTGATTTTTGCTATTGGGCTCTATTGAATAGTGAATGTTTTGAATTTTCTCCAAAAGTAAAGTACTTGCAAACTCATGCTTTTAGAGACTTGTTTGGGCTCATGAGAGGAGTAGAAAAACATCAAAAATTTCAGTCCTGCATGATTCTACCAAGAAATGTGTTCATTCAAACCGCTGGTTTTTGATAGTTTGGGCCCTATTGAATAATGAATGTTTTGAATTTTCTCCAAAAGTAAAGTAGTTGCAAACTCATCCTTTTAGAAACTTGTTTGGGCTGTTGAGAGGAGTAAAAAACCATCAAAAATTTCAATCCTGCATGATTCTACCAAGAAATGTGATTCTTCATTCAAAACGCTGGTTTTTGCTATTGGGCTCTATTGAATAATGAATGTTTTGAATTTTCTCCAAAAGTAAAGTAGTTGCAAACTCATGCTTTTAGAGACTTGTTTGGGCTCATGAGAGGAGTAGAAAAACATCAAAAATTTCAGTCCTGCATGATTCTACCAAGAAATGTGTGTTCATTGAAACCGCTGGTTTTTGATAGTTTGGGCCCTATTGAATAATGAATGTTTTGAATTTTCTCCAAAAGTAAAGTAGTTGCAAACTCATCCTTTTAGAAACTTGTTTGGGCTGTTGAGAGGAGTAAAAAACCATCAAAAATTTCAATCCTGCATGATTCTACCAAGAAATGTGATTCTTCATTCAAAACGCTGGTTTTTGCTATTGGGCTCTATTGAATAATGAATGTTTTGAATTTTCTCCAAAAGTAAAGTAGTTGCAAACTCATGCTTTTAGAGACTTGTTTGGGCTCATGAGAGGAGTAGAAAAACATCAAAAATTTCAGTCCTGCATGATTCTACCAAGAAATGTGTGTTCATTGAAACCGCTGGTTTTTGATAGTTTGGGCCCTATTGAATAATGAATGTTTTGAATTTTCTCCAAAAGTAAAGTAGTTGCAAACTCATCCTTTTAGAAACTTGTTTGGGCTGTTGAGAGGAGTAAAAAACCATCAAAATTTCAATCCTGCATGATTCTACCAAGAAATGTGATTCTTCATTCAAAACGCTGGTTTTTGCTATTGGGCTCTATTGAATAATGAATGTTTTGAATTTTCTCCAAAAGTAAAGTAGTTGCAAACTCATGCTTTTAGAGACTTGTTTGGGCTCATGAGAGGAGTAGAAAAACATCAAAAATTTCAGTCCTGCATGATTCTACCAAGAAATGTGTGTTGATTCAAACCGCTGGTTTTTGATAGTTTGGGCCCTATTGAATAATGAATGTTTTGAATTTTCTCCAAAAGTAAAGTAGTTGCAAACTCATGCTTTTAGAGACTTGTTTGGGCTCATGAGAGGAGTAGAAAAACATCAAAAATTTCAGTCCTGCATGATTCTACCAAGAAATGTGTGTTCATTGAAACCGCTGGTTTTTGATAGTTTGGGCCCTATTGAATAATGAATGTTTTGAATTTTCTCCAAAAGTAAAGTAGTTGCAAACTCATCCTTTTAGAAACTTGTTTGGGCTGTTGAGAGGAGTAAAAAAACCATCAAAAATTTCAATCCTGCATGATTCTACCAAGAAATGTGATTCTTCATTCAAAACGCTGGTTTTTGCTATTGGGCTCTATTGAATAATGAATGTTTTGAATTTTCTCCAAAAGTAAAGTAGTTGCAAACTCATGCTTTTAGAGACTTGTTTGGGCTCATGAGAGGAGTAGAAAAACATCAAAAATTTCAGTCCTGCATGATTCTACCAAGAAATGTGTGTTGATTCAAACCGCTGGTTTTTGATAGTTTGGGCCCTATTGAATAATGAATGTTTTGAATTTTCTCCAAAAGTAAAGTAGTTGCAAACTCATGCTTTTAGAGACTTGTTTGGGCTCATGAG